>NC_134469.1:70311034-70364018 GCF_964194025.1 Convolutriloba macropyga | reverse complement strand
ATAAGAATTTAATCAATGCTTTGTTACTAGCCATTTCAAGTTAGTAGGTACACCAAAACCACCTCAAAACGCTTATACCATAAAACGGCATAGCAGCGCTCAAGATGATTATAGCCACAGATAGTTCGGAACAGAAAAGTTAAAATAATTACATCAGGTTAGCCGGGACTAGAAACAGCACAAAACAGTAGTCCCAACTTATCCAAATCGAGACATAATAGATTATAGCGGCGACTTCCCACCATAACCATAAAGATGGTGAGTTTAGTATATAGTAGGGTACCTCATCCCGCGTTGTAATTGCAGATAGTGTTATCTTGCATTTGTTTAGAGGTATACAATGCGATTAAGTTAAGAAGACGGGGTGGTTATTTATCTTTAACTTTCCGCATACCTTGTCCAAAGCGTCTTGCACAATCCGCTCACTGTTACTGTCTAGTGCTGAGGTGGCTTCATCAAGCAGAAGAATTTTTGGGTTTCTAACTAGAGCACGGGCAATTGCAATTCTCTGCTTCTGCCCACCGGACAGTTGAGAGCCCCTTTCGCCCACCATTGTCTCTACTCCCTGAAAACTCAAATTATCAGCCAGTTATGCAAACTACCAGCAGTTATTTTCAACTTTGACCCCCCTAACTAGCGACCGATTTCTAAAACGTGTGGTTTTGAAGTCACCTTTGGCTATAACAGCAACAACATATTTTTTAGGTAAAGAGAAAACTAACTCTTAGTACAGTGAAAAATTAGAGAAAGCTTCTTTTTTTTGCTAGAAACGAAAATTATAAAAGTTTATCAAGCTTTTGATTCTTATGGCTTTTCAAAATTTTCAGAACCTGGATCTTGCGTCAGTATTCTCTCCATTTCTCGAAATTAAAAGATAAAATTGATGTTGCTGCAGCAGCTTAAAAGAAAAGCTTTGTAGTATAAAATTGTTTCAGAAAGTTTTGCATTAGCACAAAATTATGTTTAAACATAATTTTGTGCTAATGCAAAACCTTCTACAGCATCCTGCAAAACAAAAATCTCAGAAACATTGTATGCATTTTGTGTTAATCAGAGAATCGTGCAAGCTATCGTGTTAGAGAAAACTCTCCTTTATTAATTTCCTGTAATATCTCTTCAGAAAAAATTTGATCTTTAGTAATTTTAACGGCGAGCATTGATATGCTAATAGCTTATTCCTACAACATTAACGTCAATTTATACAAGGTTCATGCAAGTAAAAGCTCCTTCTCCATCCATAAATCATAAAAGTTTTGCGCGTTTGTCCAGGTCAGGAAATGTTTTGTGTAACTTTCCCTATATGTCACCCTAATCGAGAGTTTAAAATAAATGGCCTCGAAGTGGGACAAAGATAGGTTGAACAAAATAAATATGCTCTTGAATTAAGCAAATGAGAGACTGTCGCCGGAGCTGATTTGGTTACGAGAAGATCGTTGGTCTACTCTTAGAAAAGAAACCAGTTTTCATCAAATTTGCTTGCAAAAGGATCAATGTTAATGAATAATTAATCAACAGTAACAAGCCCGTAGTGTTTTACACCAATTTTATTCAGCGATCTGATTATATCTTATAGGCAAAAGTAAATTATTTACTTCACGTTATAATATGATATACTTAAGATTTCTTAGAAGAAGATACTCTATGTTATATGAATATTTCGGGTAAAATGCTAAACCAGATTGGTCTCGTTTAAAAAGATTTTTAACTTCTGTTAAAAAGCCCTTCTCAGCAAAACAGACGGCATCAAATTGACTGATGAAAAATATTATAGGACAGCTCAGGCCGATCTGTAATCAACTGAAATTTGTAATCGAACTTAAGTTCTGCAGAAATGTAATAAAAATTTTGCCGCCTAAAACATAAGAGAGATTTCGTATCGTCATCCTTAAACTACCAAAAAATTTTTACTTGTAAAGTCAAGCATACCGAAGATCTTTGATGTTTAAACGCCGAACATATCGAATCTTCTAAAACCGAACATACCGAATATCTCTTGCGTCCAAAAACGACCATAACAAATCTTTAATACGTTCGAAGATGACAATGTCCAGCAAACCAAACCTACCGAAGCTTTCTTGCGTTTAGAAACAAAAATTTTTTCAAATTTTTTGTCGTTTTTGTTCCGTTTTCTCAAATAGTGAAGCATAATTTTCTGCTAATGCACAACTTTCTACACCATCCTGCCCAAAAAACTATCAAAAGCATTGTCTGCTCTCAATTGTGGGTATTGAAAAGTTTCGTGTTAATCAGAGAATTGTGCAAGCTATCGTGTTAGAGAAAACTTTTATTTTTTAAGTTCTTTTAACAACTTCTCAGAAAAAAATTTTGATGTTCAATATTTTTTATTGATGGTTAGCATTGATATGCTAATGGCTTGTTCCTACAACATAAACATCGGTTTATATAGGATTCAAGCAAGTAAGGGCTTGTTTTCCATCCAAAAATCATACAAGTTTTGCGCGTATGCTCAGTCAGAAAAAGTATTGTATAACTTTCCCTATTTGCCGACGTAATTGAGAAATTGAACTGAATGGCCTGGAAGCGGGACAACGATAGTTTGAAAAAAAATAAATTTCCTGTTGAATTGACCAATTGAGAGACTGTAGCAGGCATTGATTTGGTTACGAGAAGATCATAGGTCTTCTTATTAAAAATAAATCAATTTTTATCAAATTTGCTTGTAAAAGGATCATTATTAATGCATAATGGATCGATCATAATCAAGCCCGTAGTTTTTTGCACTAATTTTATTCAGCAATCTGATTTTATGTTATTTTTACTTCACGATAATGTTTGATTTATTTAAGATTTCTTAGAAGATACTGTATGTTTTCTGAATGTTTCTTGTGAAATGATGAACTAAATTGGTCTAAATAAAAATGCAACTTCTGTAAAAACGCCCTTCTCGGCCCAAAAAGACATCAGTTTGACTGATGCAAAAATCATAGGCCAGATCAGGCAAAAGTTGGTGACCGAGCCGAAGTTTTGCAGAGATATAGGAAAAAATTTGGCGTGAAAAGTGCTGAAAATAAATATTTTTCGTCGCAAAATGCACACATTTTAGTGTGATAAGTGGCGAGTAGTGTGATATGTATTACAATTTTTTGCATGTTTTAATGCGCATTTGAGATTACTTTTTTTCATCACATTGTCTGCAATGCTTGCGAATTAAGACCACCATCTATAGACTGAACTGATGTCCTTATGCTGAGCCGCAACATCTCTTTCCACCAGTCATCTTATGATGTTTCAATTCTTAGGATATTAATTCAGATTCACTCCAAATGTGATTGAAACAAATGTGCTGAATGTTTGTAAGATTATAAGTTTATACTGCTTACGTGGTAAAAAATTGCCGTTAGAAACAGCAGAAATGTGTAAAATACCATAGCTAAAGGATTTGCGGTGGTTTTCAGCTGCAAAATTTGTTAAGATTTAAGGTTTTTGACGGTGAAATTTTTGTTTTAATCGTTTTTAGCGCATTAAGAATTCAAAACTGCATTTTTATGGTAACAATATTCAACGCATTCATCGCAATTTTTATTTTTATAGTAATTCTAAGCAATGGTAGGTCAACTACTCCTAGAATGTTCCACCTGTAGATAGAGTAGGAAAACTGTCCCATTTCGATTTTGGAGCTGTTTTCATAAAATCATTCTCTCGAAGTGGGGACAATAAAAGTAGACACATAATCGTTTAAATCATCAGCTATACCCTTCTTAGAATTAGTTACTATTGTCATAAGATTCGATAATGATCAGTATAAACAATTTGGCTACTCAAAGGGTGAGCAGCATTGGCGTCGAATTAGTCAATGAGTACCTGAGGAAGTTTGTCGATGAATTCCTTGGCGTTAGCTTGTTCGATTGCTCTTTTGATGTCGTCTGTGGTCACGTGATCCCTACCGAACTCGATGTTCTCTCTGATTGAACATCCGAACAGAATTGGTTCTTGGGACACTATGCCAATCTGTTCACGCAGCCAGTTCAAATTCAGATTGCTCAAGGGGATGTTGTCCAAAAGAATCTAGAACATGGTTTTTGCTATTTCGTCTCACAAAACTAAAAATATTTTTTGAAAACAAATTTTTGGCCTGTAGGCCAAACTGCGCCGTGCCGTAGCAATTAAAATTCAGTGAAAGAATGTACCAACAGCAGGAGCAATGTTGAATCAGATAGATATCTGAACATAGACTACTGACGTTGTTAGAGATTATTTATTATATTCTAGCACCCATTTTAGAAATTGATCACTTTAAATACTGTGATAATGCGGTAGTTGCCTCAGTTTCTTTACATTTGATCTAGACTAATACAATTTTGAAATTAATAGTAAGAGTCAGAAAGGGCCAAGCTACTTCATGCAATTGAGCCTGTCTGGCTTCATAGGCAATATGAAATCTGAAATGCAGAGCACGTGATTCTAAATGGACTGTGTTTGATAACAATAGAGTTGCTTGAATCATTAAAAAAGTATTTTTTTATTGCTTCTGCAAAAAACAAAAAGTCTCAAGGCATACCGAAATTCATCGTATCGCATAGTCAAGGGCGGAATATTCAACTTCAGACTTTTGATATCATTTGAATTATAAATAAATGTCATTCTCGAACCAACATGACCCCGACCAGATCCAGAGAGCCGGAATTAAATTTTTAAACAAACAGAAAAGCATTAAGAACTCCTGCAAAAAAACGCTTTCCTTAGGCACAATGGCTGATCTACAACATAGATTTTAGAGATATAACAAAGATATAAGAGATTTCCCGCAAGGAAAACAGAAACAAAAAATTCCCGGAAATAGTTAAAATTTGGTTTAAAAACGGACTTAAAAACCTCTAAGCACCTGAAATTTAACGCAAAACTCCATAAAAAGCTCCTTATAACGCAAAACTCCTTATAGAGAACCGCAAAGGAAAAATTCATAAAAGATATTATATGTGATTTATGAGAAATGGAACCATAGTCACAAAATGGACACTGTAGGTACTTAACTAAAATTCTTAAAACAGGACTTCGAAAAACAAAGCTGAATAAATCCATAAATTGTTTAATTTGCACTTATCACACAAGAAGAATAACTTTGAAGCAAATAGAAGTTTTTCAAGAAAAATCCAAAATCATTCCTCGCATCCAGTTTAAAGCATTTCCATAATATCTTAATTAACGTACCAGCTATAAACGAAGATGAAAAAGATAGAGCCTGAAAAACCAGTAAAAAGCACTTTCAGAAAAAAATAGCAAAAAAATTGTTCGAAAGAAAACATAAATTAAGAAATCATTTAGCTAAGGTGACGTATAAAGTCAGCAAAAACAAAAAAAAGCAGGAACATTTGATTCAACTTCTGACTATTAAACAATAGAATTTTCTCAAAACTCTCAGAGCAAAGAAACCAAAAACAAGACCAGGCAATTTGCAAAAAAAAACATTTGTTGTTCTTTTTTAGAATCTGCACTTATTGACCCCAAAAACAGCTGATCAGAACACCCCGTTAAAGCAACTCAATGAATTCAAAAGTGGAGTAAAACCCTAACGAGAACAATCCGTTTAAAGAGAGAAACACAATCAACCAAAAGCCTACAAAAAAGTTCTCAAAGTTATAGTGGCCCAATAAACTTGAAAAGAAAATAAACTCAAATAAAAAAACACTCCGTAATTACCCACAATAAACACGGAAAAAACATCAAGGATCAGATGACGAAGCGTACAAGCAAATTGAAAAAACAACCTGAATGAAAACGAAAATCAGTTTATAAAGAAAACGAGATATGGAAATGAACAGCAAAAAGAAATAAAGCAGGAGCTGGCAGTTATAAAGTTTCCCGGTATCAAAAATACCATTTATCCGTACCAAAAATTGCAAAAAAATATACATTGAACACCCGAATCAAAAAAATCTTTGAAGTATACAGCTGTACTGAAGTGTGCTACACTCAGTAACAATATTCGATAAAATTAGTGCTATTTTGAGAGTTTCCGTTATAGTGCGTGAAGCACAAACTTGATTTGGATAAAGTCCATTTTAACGTGTGAACAAATTAATAAGTAGTTTTGAATAAGCTACTATTTTAAGATCACTAACTTAAACTGAGAATACCATGACGTGATATTGTCACACCACACAGAGAACACCAACCTAACCTTGGTAACTCTGTTGACACTGTTATCTCTATCCAATAGGATACTAGAGAACCACGTGTCCATAAGTATAAAAGAAGCTTGCACGCCCAACGATCAGCACAATTTTGTCCTCGATAACTTCTGATTTAAATCAAACTCCCGTATTGCTCCATTGCTCAAATCTAAGCATACTTGAGATAGATTTTAACTTAGAATATTTTTTTGTGACCAGTTCTTAACTAAGAACTTTCTAAGTCAGAAAATATTAAGCTAGCACAATTTTGGAAACCAGGTAAGTTCAGTTTAACTTCTCTAAGTTATAAATTAACATCTCTTAAATTCTACCTAAGTTACAAGTTAACTTAGAATATTTCAACCTGTGCTTACTAGTGCTATCTAAATCTTAATAACCCTAACTATTCTATCCCTTAATGCTCGGTTCATGTTTGATGCTGTTTAACATAACTTAATAATTCATACTTGCATTTAACTTTCTTTAATATTTAACTATATACCAAAAGTAGAACTAGGGGTTGAACTCTCAAGTTATATATGTGGTCCTGCGATTAGCCCCGTCGTTTAAGTTTCTAATGTACGGACCAGCAGAATAAAGGGTGGTCCCAGAGAGGCAATTTCAATATAACTTGTTCATTTAAACTATCAGAGAAGCCTGCCTAAACTTTACTTGTTCATTTATAATAATACAGAGGCCCTAAAATTTAACATGTCAAATTTAGCTAGTCAGAAGGCTTCTCCCTTAATCGTAAACTTATTATTAAAATTTAATTTAGAGTGTTCGTCTAATCTTAACAGTCTTTTCAGTAATGTCCACTGGTGGTGGTAGTACCCCACCCGCTACCGCCCCCACCCGCTATCGCCCACCTGAGACTCCCATAACACATCCAAATCTTTCACTTGTATCCTTTTCAGGTAATGATCGTAATCAGGATGCCACTTCTTTTTGGAACTCTGTAGAAAATAAAATACTCTTTTCATTAGGAACTAGGCCTACAACGCACGCTGCATAAACAAGTTATGATAAAAGGCAGCAATCATTATTCGGCTCACTTTTGAATGATACAGCACTTGAATGGTTTGAAAATGAAGTCACGGATGCTACAAATTGGAATACTTTCAAAAATGAATTTATATAAAGATTCACAGACGGTAGAGACCAATTTAGATTTAGACTTGAGGTTGAGAACACATACAAGCAGGAAGGAGAATTGATAAAGAACTATCTACATAGAATAAAGAGTGCAGTTGATAAAGGTTGGCCAGAAAAGATACCAACAAGCATTGCAGGTGATGACAATATAAGAAAGGAGAAGGAAATCCAACAAAGACAACGAAGTCAGAAAAACATAAATTTTGCTATTAGAGGAATAAGACCACAAGGTTTAAAACGCAAAGCGCACGAGAAACCTTTTGAGAATCTTTTAATAACTTGGACACAGTTTGTTGATCACTTAGTCGTCAAAGACTTAACGTTTTCTGTAACAACAGAGTCTAATGGAGCTACAAGACTTGATAAACTTAAAACACTTGAGAGCAAAATCAATGATTTAACCAGTCTTTTCAAAAGCAACGAAGTGAATGCTACAGTTACTTTTAGGCCTAGAGACCTGAACAAAAAAGGCAGACCTAACTGTACTAGATTCTGTGATTATTGCAGAAGTAATGGTCATTCCATCTCTAGATGCACAACGAAACAGATAGACGATAGTGTTAATAAACTGAGAAAAGAACCAGGTGAACCAAGAAAGCAAAATATAACATTCTCGAATGATTATAGAAAGAATAACCGAGTCAATACAAGATTCAATGGTCCTAGAAACCAAGGCTATCAATCAAGAGGTGGCTACTCAAACTATATTCCTGGGTTCAACAAGCCTAACTATCAACAACAAAATACATCCTTTAGCAGCTATGGCAATAGATTCATTCAACCATACGAACAAACCTTCCCTCAGCAAAACACATATAGAAATAATGAACCAAATCTTGAACAACAATCACCATCACCACAAAAACAGCAACAGCCACAACAAGGCGCTAGCTTCTATACACCAAGTGGAAATAACAATCTACAACAAAGACAATCAAAACCTAACAATACTCAACAACAACCAAATCAAATAAGTTTCGTTGAAGGTGACGATGACTATGTGAATGCTATAACAGACTTCTTTCCTTTAAACTATTAAAGTCTCCGAACGCTACTAAAGAAATTAGTACTAAGTCAAGAATATATCTCAACTTATATCACTTTGCCACCGGATACATCAAAAATAATAGTGGTTTAGAAGTAGAGTTCATGATTGAGCCAGGATCAACTTGCAATATTATCAATCATCCTACATACCTTGCTCCAGAAAACCTTGGACAAAATTTACATCTGCAAAGTACAAATTGTGATTCAAAAACATATACTGGTTCATCAATCAGAATGCTTGGTTACACAACTATTCAATCTAGCTTTGAAACTGGCGGTAAATATACAGTTCCTCATAAAGTATTTGTTACTAAAAAACAGAGACAGAACATAACAGGTATTAATTTTTGTCATTTATTTCTAAAAGCACTTCAATTCGATATTCCCGCAGTAGAACTAAAAACTGAAAAAAAACTTAACTTGCTACGGCTCACTCAACAATGAGAAAGATTATCCATACATAACTAAAATGACTGCTTTAAACATAGCCCAACCGATCTTTCTGCAACAGAAAAGTACACAATTGCATAAGCAAAAGAACCTCAGTCAAGCCTTATTTCCATCAGGAACATATTTCATGCCTAATATTAATGTTGCAAAAACTGACCTAGTCTTTGTAAACACACTTTGCCCACAACCTGAAGAATTTCTACTCATATTCATGGAGAATCAAAAGAATCACCCAATACAGATAAATAGATGAATAATAGGTTATGCTATCTGTGATATAACCGGCAAACCTATACAAAGGTACAATATCAAAAACTGTGCTGAATTTACAAGTACAAATGAAAGTGAGGACTAAAACAGTTGTTTTATACTAAACACAGTAGTAAACAATTTAAAAGAAGGACAGCAAATTCAAACTAATTCTTGCATTAGATAGGTAAATTTCCGTACCCAATCTATATTTGACTCTAATATGTCCATAGCGCACACAATATCCTCAGATGCAGAAATGAGAAAAAGTTTTGCCAACACAATCTCCAAAAGAATATCCTTATTAAAGCACTACTGTAAAAGTAGGAACTGTGATATAGGTGACATAATAACTTTCAGGGCAGATAATAACTTAGTATATAATCTCATCACTAAGGCTAATCATTATGAGAAGCCAACAACTGATGCAATCAAAACAACGCTACTTGCTATGAGAGATCACGCACTAGGACTATATTTACGCTGCATAGCGATGTCAAAAATAGCTTGTGGTTTAGACGGAATGGATTGGAGAGAGATATCTTCTCTAATTGAACAAACAATTAAGAATTCAGGAATAACTATCTATGTGTATACAAGCAAAGATGATATTGATAAACTACAAAAAGTAGAAACCAATACACTAGAACAGGAAGAGGTGCTCGCAATTATTGAAAGTGAGTTAATAGAAAAATGCAAAGAAGATGAAAGAGAATTGGCAACAGACTTCTCTACTGAAGCCAAAGAATTATGTAGACCTAGAGTCAATGACCAGTTTCCTAAGTCTAGAGATAAACTACAAAGCAGCCCAATCATAAATAAAGCGGTTGATGATTTTGTAATTAGGCAATATAGAAATACAGTCCAAGACATAGAGTATCTAGAAAAGTTTCTGGATAATTTCGATTTCTCACAAAGTGATTTGACTGACGATGAATTGTTTGAGTTAATAGAAATAATACTTGAGGATACTGATGTTTATTCACATAATAAGTATGATATTGGTAGAACTAAACATAAATTTCATTTACCCCTAAAGAAAGATGCTACCTTTAAAAAGCAACGCCCTAGCAAAGTACCCATTCACCTCAAAGATAAATTAAAAAAGCTAATGGATGAAATAATCCAAGCAGTAATCTTCAGAGAACTCAATGAGAACGACAATTTGAATAGTTGGTTTGTTAATCCTGTTATCATACCACCGAAGAAAAATTATGTAAAACTGGTTATTGATGCTAGATACCTAAACTCCATAACTGATACAAGTAATTCTAGTTGGCCACTTGAACCAGTAACGTTCTAATGACACGAATAACCGGAACTATTTTTACAAGTAGTGACTTATCATCAGCCTATAATCAAGTACCACTAACCGAAGATTCAAAGAAAGTTTCAAGTTTCATTGTAGGAGGCAGACAGTGCACTTATCAAGTAGGATTTTATGGTCTTAAGCCATTACCAAGTTTCTTTAGCAAAACAATGCATTATGCATTTGGACCTCTTATAAAGCGCAAACAAGCCATAACATACATAAACGATACATTATTACAAGCTAAAGAAAAGCGAGAAATGTTCACAATAGTAAAAGAGTATCACTATTTGCTTCGAAAGGCAAACCTTAAAGCAGCCCCTGATAAAACAATGTTTTTCTTACGAAAAGTGAGATTTCTAGGACATGTTATATCTAAAGATGGACTATCCCCTATTGCTTTGCGCATAGATAATATTAGAAACCTAAAAACTGCAGAATCGAAAACAGAAGTTTTAAGAGTTCTAGGAATGATGGGTTTCTATCACACCTATACATTAAACTTTCACATAGATGCAAAACCTCTATATGATTTAACTAAAGATACAACATTATTCAAGTGGTTACCAGAACACGAAAAGGTATTCACAGACCTTAAACAAAGATTCTGTCACGACATTTCTAACGCATTTCCTTCTAATGATTATCCCTTTCATATACATGATGATTCATCTAACTTAGGAACCAGTTGTGTTCTTATACAAAATTTTCCTGATAGAAAACGTATGATTTCAGCGAACTCCAGAGTATTTGATAAGGCTGAACAGAAAACGTCCCCTCAACATAGTGAACTATGCGGAATAATATCTGCATTACAAGCTTTTGAATTTTACATTATTCGATCTCCATTTCCCATCTATCTCTATTGTGATCACAGATCAATTCTATTTCTTTGGTCACGACGCGAACAAATCTCACACCGTTTCTTTAATTATCAAGTAGTAATAACTAAGTTCCAAAATTTGCAAATTATATACACTGAAGGCAAAAACTTAGCGTTCCCTGACATTCTTAGCCGAAACGTTTCTTTAGCAGATGCTAAACTTTATCAACTAGAACACAAAGTAATACCTAAAGATATAAAGTTTCATATTAACGGAAAAGAAGTTAACTATTCTGTATTGCATCAAGACGATAAGGACGCAACAGCTAACGACTGTTATTCAATTATTGCTCAAGTCAAAGGCGAAAGAAAGAAACTAATCAATATAAACAATGATGGTGACCTTACAGTAGATGATGCCCCAGACTACATAGATGACAATTGTAATATAATACACAGTTTTTCTGATTGTTTTCGCTACGGCACACAAATAAATCAAATAAAAAAATTAACTTCAGAACTAACTAGTGAGTATGACAATCACTACTATTCCGAGATAGAAGAAATAGCTGAAATAAGTGATGATCGAGAGGGTTACGATGATCAAGATTGTTTAAACTTAGTAGAAGGTTATATTGAAAACTCACTTATTGAACAATTAGAATCTGCTAAAGCCGACTATATTAGACGTAAAAAATTTAAGAAACTTATTGAACCAGAAGCCTTTCAAAACATCTCAGAAAAGGATGTCCACACAGATATCTTAGATTTAATAGCAAAAGTTAGAGGTTTTGCAAAAAACGCTAATCTTGACATGGATAATATTCTTGAAGAACAAGTAAACGACTCCGTGATAGACAAAGTTTAAGATTGGTTAAAAGTAGGCAAAGCTCCAGAAAAAGACTACACAATTAAACAATCTAAAGCATTACAAACTTATAGAAATAGTTTCAACTTGTTGTTTTCAGAGATTTAATATGATTTACTCTGTACCTCTGAACCTTGTGAAGACGGCTTTTTTGACGTTAGGATATGTGCACCACTTTCACAATTTATAAAGATATTCGAAGTCGCACATACGCATGAACTTAGTGATCACAGAGCAGAAAGCACAACTTATAATAGAGTTAAGCGATATTTCTATTGGCCCGGTATGTTTATATGGATTGAATTGTTAATGTTAGATTGCTTAAGTTGCCAAACTAATAAGTCAGCATGCAAAGACCTGAACGAAGCACCCTTAGAACCATGGGGACAATTAGAAGCTATGCCACTAAATACACTTCATATTGACCATAAAGGTCCACTACGACCACTTAGTAAAAGAAATCGATTTTGTTTTGTAATAGTAGATGCTCTCTCTAGATTTATACAAGTATACCCTAGCAAGAATGCTGAAGCTCTCAAAACAGTAAATCAACTAGAGAAATTTATAACTACATTTGGTATGCCGCAACAAATAGTACATTATAACGGCAATGCTTTTATTAGTAATGATTTCTTTCACTTCACAAACGAAATGGGAATTACACTATGCCCCGGAACTGCATATTCACCGTGGACTAAAGGCAAAGTAGAAGTACAAAATAAACATTTAACTAATTACCTAAGACATTTTATTAGTAAAAGTGGATCTAACTGGTCGGAGTACACTAGTAAATTTGCTTTTTCACACAATACCACAGTAACCCACAGTACAGGATATACACCTTATGAAATACTATTTGGGACAAAACCGCAAATACCCTTATCACTAAAGCTAGGACTACTACGCGATAATCAAAAGAAATGCACATCAGAGTATTGTAGTAATCTACCACCACACTCGCATAGTGAAGAAACTTGTAATATTAAAAAGATAGAGAAATTGTTACAAAACAGATTATCTAACGAAATGTTAAAGCGAGAGAATACATTTAAAACTATATACTCGAATACCTACAGTAAATGTAGACAAACTACGAATAAACCACAGAAGTATAGAAATAGATTTAAACTCGGAAAGCCTATACCTGAAGGTAGAAAAGTACTATTAGAAAATCACTCTAAAGGACTACTAAAGTCTAAAAAGCTACAAGAGCTACGCTCAGGCCCTTACACAGTGCAGCGAATGTTAACTAATACTACATATGAAAAACAACAGGATAAAACAAATGAGAAGAAAACCGTGCATAGAAATCATATAGTACCTTATTACCCGAAAAAAGAAACAATAATAGAGTTAGTTGAGAACTAGGTAGTCCCAGACGACACTGATGATTATTATACTCGATATAATAAGCATAATATAGCCAGATCTAATGCTCATAGAGGCGCACATCATATTGCAATTTCGCATTGGCCCTTAGTAGAAACACAACATACTGTTAATCCTAGTACTACACTACAAACAACATTTAACGTTGAGGCTACCCCAACAAATAATTCAGGCTTAGAATCGCTACAAACACGGTTAGATAATAATAATACACATATTCAAGGCACAAGCTCTTCTAATTTTCTACCCCCACGCATTTCAACCCCCTACCCTATACAAAATATGTATTCATCTAATAGCCGACAACAAGAAAATTTTTCTATCCCAACAGATAATACTAGTAAATTTAAAACTACACGTAAATTATTCCCTCAAGAAACGCATAATAGCCCCACATCATCACCTTATAACTCCACACCTACAGCATCACCTAATATTTCTAATTTACCAGACACAAACGAAGTATTGAGCAGACCTGAGCGTAATAAAAAAGCACCTTCTTTGGTGAACCTATTCCTTCTGTCTTAATAAATAAACTCAAAAAGAATAGAGACACAAAATCTCTTTTAAATAATAACTTTTATATTAAAAAGCGCCACCGCGCACAACAAAACTATGAAAATAATAAAGTTAAATTATACAAAAATAGTAAAGACGCAAACCAATAGTACAAGCGCAGAAGATAACAAAAAAAATATTTTTGGGCGATATTTAAGAATTTTTGTTTCTCTCCCCTTTTCAATTGCTTAGATGCCGCATGATTACACCTCTCACCGTTCTGGCAACTAAGCTCTCCGTCTCAAAGACCAGACACTCCTTGTAATTGAGCTGTATCATTTTCAAATACAGCTCCTGTAGAGTATGCCCTGTCTTCGGATCCCACCACGCATCCCTCAAGGTCCACAGTTGATTCTTCCATTTCTCGTGCTTGTCGCACCACTTTGTCATGTCTTCTTCCCCCCTCTTAGCATATAGTTTTTCACAAAACTAAAATAACAGATTTTTTTCTGAACCAAAACTACTCAGTCATAGTCGACGGACCCTACTTTAACAGTTAAATCCTTGCAACCCCGATAAAGACCTAAATTAACTGCTAGGTAATTTGAGTAAAATTACCACTCCCTTTTTTTCGAAGAAGAACTCGATGACTTCTATATTGTGCTTAGAAACGCACTGAGTACACCTCATTTCCCATGAACTGAAGCTCCCACGTGCCCTCACCATTCCCCACACCTCGTTGTCAGATAACACGAGAAACATATATTTATATATTTGAGAAAAGAAAAAAATATTTTCCACTGGCCCTAAACCAGAAGTATCTTCATAAAAAAAATGAAGATACTGAGAGCGTCGAATTCGCTCTAGAGCTCCCGAAACAGGTTCCAACACCACTCCACTCGAACTAAATTTCCATCTGGCATTATCCAGATCCTTGCTGTTTTCAGCATTATCTCTAAGATAATTCTTAGTATCCCAATTCATATTTCTTGAGAACGAAGGAGTACAAAAAGAATATATATACGGAAATTGGAAAAGAAATGCAAAGTTTAAAATAAAATAAAGATTGAAAATGGAATTAATGGTTAAGAACGAAATAAAGCTTACAGTTTAATATGTAAGGGAGATCAACTATAGTCAACAAGAGTTAAAGGCAAAAAGCAAATAGCCCACTCAACGCAAATCTTACACAAAGTACGCGATTAGTCACCATTGCAAGCTGTTACACACAAATACTTTCTATACAAGTTAACACTGATACACTTTCAATATTCTCGCAAACCTTTCATTGCAAACTAACGCTGAAAACACATGTTACCCAAAGCCAAGCTAAAAAGAAACAAGTCCCCCATGAGCAAATACCTTATCTATGTTAAATACCTTAAGTACAGAAATTTCTCCCCTACAAACTATTCAACCACATTAAATCGCAATTAGTCGGGAAATGCACAATTAAGCAATAAATGTATTCAACAGATAAAAACTAACCATACTAGATTAAGGACCCGCGGAATGTTTAAAATAAACATTGAAGCACTCATGAACCAATAACTAACCGCACTTTTAAATTCCCCAAGTAAGAATTCTCTCACCTCAGTGCAAACCTTACACAAATCTCAGAAGGAGTGATAACTCGATAGATTTATCCGCTCCACAACTAAGACCATATATTTGCATAAACACATGCTTGCTCTAAGAGTTCACAAAAGTGTACAACACACGGATCAGAAACATCTCAGTTGAATCCAAAAAAATTCAATTTTTCATAGTCAAACACATACTGTTTCAGACAAATTGTGATTAACACCTGAAAATTTAAACATGAATTCACAAAAATATAGCCCACAACTTTTTGGAAAATGGAATTTGAAAATACATCTCAGAAGTACATTTACAACACATTAGAAGTAACACATTTAATTTCTAAAACTCCAATTTTTCATATTCTAACACATACTGTTTCTAGACAACTTGTGATGAACACTTGAAAACTGAAAAATAAATGCAAAAATATATATAGCCGACAACTTCTGAAATTTCGGAAATGAAATTTGAAAATACAATCCAGAAAGTACATATACAACGCACACATTAGATATAACACCGTTAAATTCTAAAAGGCTCAAATTTTTCAAATTCTAACACATACTGTTTTAAGGCAACTTGTAACAAGAACTTGCAAAGCTTAACATGGATACACAAAGATATAGTCTACAACTTCTTGGAAGCGAATTTTGAGAATTCGGCCTAGAAATACATTCTCTTTAGATAATGAAGATCGATCCTAGAGCACTGAAACATGAGAATTTAAATTTGAGATTTTATCGGACGATCCTTGTCATATGATTAGCTTATCACTTTGTTACATGACTCTAAACAAGGCTAGCTATTGACCAATAAAAATTGAGCACATATATTTTGGTAACTTAACCATGACGACCACTGTTTAAGAGCCTTAGAGCCTTACCAAAATTCAAAATAACTTTTCTCAGTTACTTTCTGAAGTCAATTACTTGTTTCGCTCTCAAATTCAGCTCTAACTTTACCCTCTCTCTCTCTCTCTCTCTCTCTCACTCTCTCTCTCTCTTTTGCTCTCTGTCCCAAAGTCTATCTTTTACATTTTGCCCGTTTCAACTAATAAAATTAGAGAACTTATCAAAGTTTCCAAGCATTCCAAATTGTGACTACCAGCAAACACTTGTCACAAACACAGCACATCTTCACAACATATATACCAGGTATCTCACTTCACTTTTAATTCTAAACCTTCACTCTCAAATCGATAACCATAGAAAGAGTTTATAACACTCTAGATTGAACATAGAACAAAACTGTCCTTTCAGAAAGTTTCTAAATTGTTGAATTCCAACAACACTACTCACACTAAACACCTTAACCAGTTATCAAATTTCTAACGAAGTACGAACTGTAGTGTTCTTTGCTACTAAATCTAACGAATATCATATTGCTGTCTTCTGGGGAAGTATAACCCTCAACAACTTAACAGTTTATTAATTAAAATTCGCTCTTCAAGTTTAGTTGACCTAGATTTTTAAAATGTCCCTTGTTTGATTTTAGAGCCACCAACTGATCAATGAATATTCCGTCAAACGATTATTGGATTATATCTTCAAGAACAACCTCCTCATCTTCTTACAGCCCTTATAACATCCCGCATAAAACCTTAAAATATAACAATAAGTCAGCCACAATTGATCGATGGTATATTCCATATAAAGAAAACATTGCTATTTTCTTCGTTAAGGACCAGTTTGTAAACTTAGAAATAATTGTTTGTTGGACCCCTAACAAACCAGAACATAGTGAACGCTTTCATTTCCAATTAAACAACAGAGACGAAATAGACCTTGATATCATCGAAGCTCCCTTTACTGTAGACCCTTAATCTATGATACCACTTTCCCTTGAAACACAATTTCTTATTGCTCTTGCATACGACCCGCTATCTTATATTAGAATATTCCTCCTACAGAAAGTATTGAAACTCGAAAATAAAACTGTAACACTTGACAAGTGTTTTGTTTCTAATCAACAGAGAATAGTTGCATTCTTTGTAACATCAGAAAATAACGCAAATTGTGTCATATTTTGGGTACCATATAATCCCGCTCACGTTCTCGAGCTAAAATGTCAGATTACTTTCACGGATAATATTAACTTGAATTTGTTAGACGCATCTTATACTGTCTTCGTTTATTAAATGGAAGATGGAGAAATCAAAAAGTCACCAGCAATAGACGAAGTAATAAACGTAAATTACAAAACGTTTCTTTTCATATTACATTGCTTAACTCTGTTCCCAACTCTTGCAATTGATATTGACTCTGAAATTGCTCAACGTATTGCAAAACTAGAAATACTCATTGAATATAACGATTCTCACCCACATTTCATAGAATGTGTCATAGATAGAAATAATTGTTTTCACGAAGAAATCCCGTACCTTAAATTATTAAAGCCTCCTGAAAGGCTATCAGTTTCAGAGATATGGTCGAAAATCAACGAACATTCACTGCCATCACCGAATATAGACAAGTTCTTTAAAAAAAACTTACTGATAAGAAAGCGCTTCCATCAAAAATAGCATCCTTTATGACTTACACAGGAACTCAAATTCGTTCTGTTCAGTTTCTTAAACTTATTGCTAAAATACCTCTTGCTTTTCTCTGTGTTATAACTGCTTGCTCCGCAAAGTATCTGGTCTTTATTATATTCCTTGCATTACTACTCTTAACGGCTCTCGCTGACGCCAGACCAATTGAAAAGATGAGTATCTATGAAAATACAGCTCCAAACCTTCTTGTTAACCACTTTTATTGCTCAAAAATGATCTCAAATCAGATGTATTCTCTCAACAAAGTAGCGCCCTGCGAGATTCGCCCTGATAAAATTAGCACTAATCAAGCACGAGTCACTCTCTACCAAAGAAATTATAAAGTTAAGCTAGAATCAACTATGTGTAAAGCAACCGAACAGCAATTACGTTGGTTTTGCGATTCTGTTGACTCTAGTGGCATAGATACCAGACATAATACTATTACTACTTCAGTTAAGCTTGATGCTCAGAAATGCAAACTTGCAAAGGAAAGAAAAAAGATAAAGCTTTCCCCTTCTTCTAGTTCAGTAGAATTCGACTTTGACAAATCTTTGTTCTCAAACTTTAAATCAGGCGATGTTGGAATTGGAAACAATGAATTTTATTCCGGGGTTGGATTACACACTACACTTATAAAACATATATGCAAAATTTTAGCCTGAATGTAAACCTTAGAGATGGCACAGTTAATAACTGGCAAAATATACCTCTATCTTGTCCTTTATCAGCCGGAGGCGGCGATTCTACATCTACTGATTCATTTGCATACACTTGGGAAGAAACCAATAATTGTCTTTTCACTATGATTCGCAATTTTGACGCTCAAATGATTAAAGCTAGTGACAACTATTATATAGTAAAGGATCCTAGACTTAGCTCAGCGCAGTCAGATTTTGATTTACAAAGCTCTATGTTCCAGGTTTACAATAAACCACAGTCTTTAGGTAGTCATCCACAAATAGTATATTCCGCATCCTACGCCATATGATTCTCTATATATTAGTATTCGTGGCGGTTTCGATATGAACACTGGAGAACCCATTCACAAATTTAAATCTGATACCGGTGCTATCACGCTTAAAAACAAAAATTATTCCAGTGACAACAAAACATTTGATACAAAGCATTTTCAAAATTATGAAAATATTGATTTCAAAGCCCATCTTGGAACAAAAATTAACTATTTGCACTTTAATATTCTGCGGCAACTTCAAAATTCTACTCTAGAGGTACTAAGAAATGACTGTGAATTAGAACTCTCAACTATTCTCAAAACTTTAATGATTTCTCATGGAAATCCGCGTTTAGTTGGATATACCTTAACAAGAAACAGATCTATGTTTATCAAAACAAACGGCAATGTTGCCTGGCTATTTAATTGTCCTGACTTTCATTCACCCTTACAAATTCTTAGTAAGTGCTATAACCGAATACCAATTCTCTATGAAGGTGAAATACATATTGTTGATCCGATTTCTAGACAAACCTTCACTGAAGCCGAAGAACAATTGTGCCCTGATAAACATTCAAACTTATTTCAACTAGATGTTGATGATGACATTTCATGGGTTGACCTAACCCCACAAATAACAAAAGAAAGAGGAACTGCGCTTTTTGAACAACAAGTAGTCATTCAGCAAATTGCAAATATACTTACTGCAAGCATTCAGGCTTCCATCTACACATATAAAGAGATGATGGCTTTCGGGAATTCAATAAATGTCAACTCCAATATGAAAGGAGTTCTCAAACACTTTACTAAGTCAATATTAGGTAGCAGAGAATCATTTTCAAATTTTTCAGGCAAAACTTATTATAACTCTAGAACTATTTATCTGGATTCATTCATTTCACCCGACTTCTTTAATAATCAATTTGTTGAAACTTTTGGCAAAATAAAATATATAATTGAGCGATGCGGAATATTCTTTGCCGCTTTCTTTTTCATTAAGTTGCTCATCGACATAGTCTTATGCTTAATTCGAGCGATGCAAATTAACAAAATTACAGATGCATGAATTCACTTTGGCAAAGCACTCTTTGCTGCCACATCTGATTTAAAGTCAGTTCCAATTCTGAATTCTATCTATCAAGCAAATAATTCAGAGAATGATAACACTGATGAAAATAGAGAACGAACAATGCAAGTTCCAAAATCTGATAGTGCTATTGCTAGAGAACGAGCTATTCAAACTCCATCTTATAAAGAGAATACAGGCTTACAAGCAATAAAAGTGTTTATCCATACCTAAATGATGAGAATAATAGAGACGAAAAGAGGAACGATCACAACGTTCCTACGTCTCCAGTATAGGATTCATTACTCTATCACTCTAATATCATCAAACTATATGATGATCATACAATACAGACCGACTTCATATTTACTACTAATTTACTTTGAAAGAGAATACAAAAAAATAAGAAAAAGTGAATACTTTCAAAATAACTTAAAAAATATACTCTTAGAATAGAATAAGAGAAGAGAATACTTGATATTTCAGGAACTTTCTTCAATCACTAACGAATTGATACCAGACTTTCAGAAGGAACCTTCGAGTGGTTGGCCCGAATACAATACACAATCAACTTCTAAACCTCAACTTGGAGTTAAACAACTTGACAGACTAGTACAACCTACAACTCACGTTACCCGATCTACAACTTTTCTCTCAGCTATCAAGATTTCAGCAGTACCAACTCAAGCAACTAGTGCGAAAAATTCATCTAAGACAGTTACCGCATCCAAAAGGAGAACTAAAACCGCAGATAAAATTGCAAAGAAATAACCACGTAAACAATTCGTTAGAGAGACATTCAGTCCAGCGACACCGCTAGAAGTAAATATACCCAAGACAAACAGTACAGTAACCAACGTCTTAGCAAACACTACAATTACTCAATCGTCACGACCAAACTTTCTCAATCTTCATCATTACACAACTACCCCCCTGCAAGACCGCCTACAAAAACAACACCAAGCTTTGATAATATTATAGCAAATCTCACTCCTCATCAGATACAGCCAAAACTTTCTGACAGGAAGGCAACGCTCTCAACAGCCCGAACAACGGATTACTGACCTCCAACTGGAGATTTCAAATCTGAAGCATCAACTCCACATCCTCCGCTCATCACGTTGAGCACTCATGGCATGTAATAGATAAATTTGTGTTTGTTGATGTTCACCAATTCCTTCATTACTTCATTCTCCGGCGGTGAGAAAAATTATTCGTTTAATACATCCGTTTCAACGCAACGCTTAATTATTAGAGTCAATTTGATCAATTCTTCGATCAAGCTCTTACTCGCAATTTATGGTGAACAAGGAGTCCGTTCTTATCTTAAGATTGCGGATTTGATTTGTTCTCCCTTCTCTAATAAAATCTATTTTTTTATCTTTAACGATTTACCTCGCTTATAACTTAGTCAGCATAGAAATTTATTGTCATCATTTAATTGTTCCATCGAATTCCATAATTTATTTAATGTCTTACAATCTTTCAGTAGACGTAAAATACTTCAAAACATATTGTGATCTCGCTGAATTTGTTCAATCGCAAGTTATTAAAACTTCGAAAACGTTCTTAGTTGGAAATAAATTCTATAACCCATTGTCAGTTCATTGGACATTTGAGTTTCAAGCGAGTTTCTATTCTTGCAAGATAACAATTCCAATGAAATTGTAGTTTATTTTCATCAAATTCCTGAGTACGCTTTGTTTGAAATTCTAAAGATTATTCATACAGAAGAAATTCTTAATATCAATAATCTAAACTTTTGACCGCTCACTTATTTCAATTAATATCTTAGTTTTGGTGATGACCGAGTTACAGATCTATAATTTTTCACATACAACGTTACAACATTTCGTTAACAGATTTTCTTGATCGCCATCCGCCATTTATAGTTTAAGTACTAGTTGAACCTTCCCATCAATTCCCTTCAAGGATTAATTTGTTTTCATTCTCACCATTGCTGTTGAAACAAAAGTTGAATTCCTGCAACATTCAAAATGAACACATATTTTGAAGGAGGCGTTGATATCGAATGGTTTAAAGATTATTGCCAATTTTCTGAAAATGTTGAATCTGCATGGATTAACTTTTCTAAACAGATTATTTTTAACGACAAAGTTCACAGAATCTCTGATTTATGTTTTTCGGAATTTCAAGCCGAGGTTATTCTATTTTTTGAAGACTTAGAACAAAAGGAATTAATGACAAAAAGAAAAATTATTTTGAGTTAATGAAAAAAAGCAAAATTAATTACTTCATGAAGATAATTCAAAACTATCAACCAAGTTTAAACATTAATTCTTTAAATATTAACTTCAAAGCTTACTTCGATTAATTTATTGTTCAACAATGCTCAAATAAAGATGAATTATGAAACTGAATTCTTTATTTGGGGAGTTATTTCAACAACACTAGCCCTTATGGTGTTGTGCGCGGTCATTTTAATCTCTTTATTCAATTACCTCGCTTGTAATTAGGGACCATTAAACTAACCAGTATATTCTTCAACTTATTACGCAGCTTCAGATGTATTAACAATACAACTTTTATAGAAAAACAACAAACGGTCTACTATAACGGCCAGCCAAAAAGATTGGACATATTATTTTGTACAGCTTTGTATCTCAGGACATCGTCAACCCTTCTTCAAGAGAGGACTCAGAAACAAGAAGCTATGATGAACTTTAGAACTTTAACCAAGTAATCTACCCCATAAACTTTAATTGCTTAATTATTATAAATTTAAGCTAAATAAATTATTCAAATATGTAAAATTTGATGTTTTGATTTTATACCTATGGACCAGGATGGGATGTACTGAAGTGTGCTACACTCAGTGACATTATTCGATAATATTAGTGCTTTTTAAGAATTTCCGTTATAGTGCGTGAAGCACAAACTTGATTTGGACAAAGTCCATTTTAACGTGTAAACAAATTACTAAGTAGTTTTGAATAAGCTACTATTTTAAGATCACTAACTTAAACTGAGAATACCATGACGTGATATTGTCACGCCACACAGAGAACACCAACTTAACCTTGGTAACTCCGTTGACACTGTTATCTCTATCCAATAGGATACTAGAGAACCACGTGTCCATAAGTATAAAAGGAGCTTGCACGCTCAACGATCAGCACAATTTGGTCCCCGATAACTTCTGATTTAAATCATACTCCCGTATTGCTCCCTTGCTCAAATCTCAGCTTACTTGAGATAGATTTTAACTTAGAATATTTTTTTGTGACCAGTTCTTAACTAAGAACTTTCTAAGTCAGAAAATATTAAGCTAGCACAATTTTGGAAACCAGGTAAGTTCAGTTTAACTTCTCTAAGTTATAAATTAACATCTCTTAAATTCTACCTAAGTTACAAGTTAACTTAGAATATTTCAACCTGTGCTTACTAGTGCTATCTAAATCTTAATAACCCTAACTATTCTATCCCTTAATGCTCGGTTCATATTTGATGCTGTTTAACATATCTTATTAATTCATATTTGCATTTAACTTTCTTTAATATTTAACTATATACCAAAAGTAGAACTAGGGGTTGAACTCTCGAGTTATAAATGTGGTCCTTCGATTAACTCCGTCGTTTAAGTATCTAATGTACGGACCAGCAGTACACAGCCATATCCGTACTCAATCTGAGTAGGGAACACTTCGTTTTACTAAACTTCTCAAAAAGTTTGTAGAAAACTAAAAGTCTATCCATGCTTTATCAATATACTTGAAAAATTTTGATTCGAGACCCATGGCAGTATCAGTCTAAATTTTTGTCAACCATGCATTTAAAGCCAATATTTGAATCAAGTATAGTTAACATGGGTTTGTAATCTTGAAGGTTTTGGAAAGATTTTCTATCATCGCTATTCATGTCGGAAGATTTTTCAATATAGCAGTTCATCTTACAATTTTTTTTGAGTTCTAACTAGATAAATATTCGTTTTGCAACATTGGACGTGATTTTAATATAGAACTTGAATCTTCCGGGGTTTCCCATGACAAGTATCAACTCTCAAATGGCAAAAATTAAGTCTTTTAAAACACTTTAGTATTAAAATGCTAATAATCTCAGTTCCACGTTTTTTAAAACTGTTTTCAACATTTACAGAATCGTTTATCAATTCCTTAAAGAGATTGCTTGCAGCTTGTTTTCTATAAATTTTCCACCTGATCTTTCAGACGATTTCCATTACCTTTCCTCACGTTTCGGGACTTTAAGTTCCGTAAATGAATTTTTCCCTCTGAAGAAAAATCGGGCTAATGCTAGGTACAGGAATTTAGAAAATCTGGCGTGCAAGAATGAAAGTTAGTATGTCTACAGCGAAAAATATGACGGATTGCTATACGCCTAAAATTACACGGTCTGAAAACATGAATGAATATAGACACTATCCGCCTTGGACAACTGAACACTATAGACTACTTAGGGCTGGGATAGTAGTGTACTCTAGTGTAGCCTTCTGTAGATCGCCTCTCAATAAGTATCTTAAATACGTAACTTAATAATATTTTATTTTTCTCACTTCTCCTGATGAGACATTGTAGAATCTCTGAATCAAGTTCACAATTGTTGATTTTCCTGACCCACTCGCCCCCACCAGTGCCACAGTCCGACTGGGCTGCACCTCCAGAGTAAAGTTTTTCAAAACCTAAATAAACTTATTTGACTACAAGCAATCAGTAAAACTTTCGTTATCAGGAAAAAAAGTGCATAAATAATCGTTTATATCGATGCTTGATTTATGGTAAATCCCAATTAATAATAACTTGCAAAAACCACACAATTAAGGATCGGTAACACACGGGTTTAAATTATTACTTTGACCCTTAAGAGATCACATAAAACTGAATGAAGCCTTGACTCAATTTTTTTTCGTTTGTCAAAGAAAAAAGAGAATTAACCCTTGGAATTTTAGAATTAAAAATGAATTAAAAATGAAGGCTTAGAGAAGCCTTGTGCTCAAAATTATTGTTTTCATAAACTTTGACAGAACCAGCTTTCGTTTTCAAATAACTTTCTTTAATTTCTGGATATTTTTTCAATATTTTGGTTCTTTTTTGAAGTCTTGTCATATTACCTTTATAATGAGTTATAGTTTTGCTGTTTATAAAAAAGTTTAATTGAACACATACAAAAACTTAATTGAACAGTTCGTTTTTAAATGGTTTTGACATTTTATCACAATTTTGAATGAATTTCTGGTTTTGGCGGTATTTATCGTTCTCTTAGTGGTCATAAGATTTATTCTAATTAAAGAAAGGCTTCATTTGTTTTTTGGAAGTAAATTTGAAATTGTTTACTGCCATCAAATGACAGCTAATAGTTTTCGAGGATTTGAATTTTATTCCTTTCCAAAAATATCGGAAAGTTTTTGAACAGTGCCTTTTTTGTTCCTTTTGTCTACCTGCAACTTAATCTCAGCAATGAGAGATCCCATCCAATTCCCTGGGATTCAAATTTGACTTTTTCGATTGCTCTTCAGCTATAGTTGATATTTCACAAATTTCGTTTTCACAAAATTTGTGAATGCTCAGTATAAATATTTCTTTTAATTTCCTCTTAAAATATACCCTTTACAAAGAAGTCCCATTGAATCACCCAGTTGCATGATAACAGAAGTGAAAAATTGAAAACGGAAACTATAATATATAAAACTCAGTTGACCGCTAAGATTTCAATAGCTTCAAAACTTTGTGTCTTCGTAAAATGTTTGCAAATTTTTGTGTTTTTTTGTATCTGTTGTTATTTTTATTTTGTAGACCTGTCCCTTGAATTAATCTCACCAAAGATGGGTGCTATTGTCTTTCAAAGGAGTTGGATGGAAATTTATTAAGAATTTGCTAATTTAAAGCTAATTGATTTAATGACTTTTAAAACTGCTGAAGTTCAAAAAATTCAACGGATTTCGAACTTTTTTGTTTTTGTCAACTTGTTATATAGCTTCATTTAAGACAGGTTTCATCTGATTTGTTATGAACTAATTTTGTTTACTTGAGGTTTTATCTGATGGTTTTTGAGTTTTCTTACTAAGCTCTTCTAGCAGATCTCAAAAAGTTCAAAAAACTTTTCAGTTTGTAGACAATTAAAACAAATGTGGATGACTGAGTTCGGAGCAACATGTGGGAAAGCACATTACGCACATTACCGAGCCTCTTTGTAGTAATCTTTTGAAAACATTTTCGTCATTCATCAGACCTAGCTTCAATTGTCGCTTATTTCACCCTTTGCTAGGCTGTAGACAAGCTCTGATCACGGATAAAGATTTACGAGAAATTATTAATTAATCACTTTAAGTGAAAGCAGAAATTAAATGGAACCAGTTTTCTAAATAAAATAATTCTGCCAAACTAAAAAAAGTTACCAAAAATATCAGATCAATGAACTGTTTCCTAAAGGGGTAATGTTTGTAAATAGCCACCTGTCTAAAAGGGCACAAGTGATTGAAAACAGAGATATATGATATTAGGGACAATTTGAATTTTGTTGCCCAATGTGGTTTCCTAGATGTTTTAAGCCGTCAAGAGATTCTTACACAGAGTGAACACTGTCTGTTTTTGATATTTTTTGGATAAATGTTTTGTTAAACTTTTGAAAGCTGTTGTCTGAGTTCAAAAATCAAGGCTTTAAAAAATTTTTGACGTCTTAATTTATTAATTTTGCTCACAAATTTCGGAACCAAATAGAGACATAAAAAATTTATTTCTTTGACAAAAATAACAATTGGTATGTCGCTTTGACCTTGTCCACAATTGTCCATGTAGGACATTTGAAAATAGGTACTAAAAGGTTTTTAATTTTAACTCCGTATTTGGATCCTATGAAAAGAAATCTAAAGTTTTTTTCAGACCTTTTGAGATGTGCTATTAAAAAACAATAGAACAATATTTGTCAAAGGTTTTTATTCGAAGTTCATTTGGTCTACTGCAACCACTGTCAACCAAATTCATGCCACTGAGACGTTTTGTATGCAAACAACCAACGGTTGACTGCTTAATTTTAAAGACCAGGGAAGGAGAAACGCAAAAAATAATTAATTTTGGATTAGTTGAATGGTTAGTTTGGGAATGAATTTTGCTTAAAAACTACTTTAAGTTTTTTAACAAAAAATTACGGCAACAACTTTGGACGCAAACAGTAATTTTTTCTCAAAATGTGTAGTCATGGCCTGTTTAATTATTTGACTGAGAATAATATCTTTTGAGAATGCATCATTGTTAATTTTTTTTTCATTTGAGGGATTGGAACATAATATGCGGCATTGTTTTGTAAGTCAATTAAGAAAAGCAGAGTGATGGTGTCCTGCTTTTTAACCCCCATTCAGTTAATCACCTACCTTTTAACCCCGATTTATTCACTCCTGTATCATTTAACCCCTCTAACGTTTAACCCCTCTATCATTTCACCCCGATTTTAAACTTTCTATAAAATCAGGATTAATAAATTAGCAATATAATCATTTGGCCATGCCTCGCGGGTCGTGGCCATGCCTCAGAGGCCCGTGGGACTTGATATGAAACTATCACAACCGAACGTGGGATTAATTTATCCACTTAATTATGACAAAACTTGCGTTTAATGTCGACTGCTAGTTGGCGTGATGAAATGATAGAGGGGTCAAATGATAGAGGGGTTAAATGATAGAGGGGTGCATAAATCGGGGTTAAATGATAGGGGGTTAAATGAATAGGGCGAAAAGAAGTAGAACCCAGATTGATATATCAAGCAGAAAGCGACTCATTTACAGTTGAAGTAGTTATTAGTCTTATACAAGATTAAAATCGGGTTAACATGATGGAGGAGTTAAATGATAGAGGGGTGAATTAATCTGGGTGACATGATAGGGGATTATATTAATCGGGGTGAAAGTGGGGCGCCGTTGCATTCGATGTGTCGTTGATGAGCAAAGGTGTATTGCTAAGTCTCCTTGGTTCATTACACGGAAATAAATGTTAAATGAACCATAGCAACTACCGCATAGACAGACAACTTAATTTTGAATTAGTCATGAATTTTATGTTTACCTATAGCTTCTCTCTCTCTCTCTCCTCTTGATTGTGCGTTCTGTTTCGACTTCGAAGCCAAAAGGGGGTGAACTGTCCCAGGTTGAGGTCCTCGCTCAAAATGATCTATGAAAATTCCCATCCAGACTATATTTGCTTATGAAAATACCCAGGCAGACCAAAAATGCCTATGATCCAGACTTTGCCTCGTTCAAAACTTTGGTGCGTTCATGTGCTCGTTCAAAAACGCTTATGAAAAGACTCGTACAGACAAAAATGCGATATGATACAGACTTTGGCTCGTTCCATTTATGAAAAGACTCAGAAAGACCGAAAAAGTTTATGATCCAGATTTTGGATCGTTCGACTTATGAAAAGCCTGGAGCTAAGAAATACCGACAAAAATGGCGTACGAAACGACGGTATTTGTCGGTTTTTGTCGGTTTCATCGGTTTTGCATGTATGAAGCGTTGGTTTTTGTCGGTATTGTAAAAATAATCCCAAGTCGAGGAGTCCGCTCAAATTCCGCTCAAAAAAATGCAAGAGATGACCGGAATGAGCGAAATTTGACCGGAATGAGCGGAATCGATAAAAAATACTCCATACCCAGTATACTCTATACCCAGTTTGGATCGATTTGGACAACTCCTCGATCTGACGATCTAGACCTATTTTTGAAATTAAATATTCGAAATATTTGAAAATTTCCGTATGAAAAGCTAACTTTTTTCCTAGACAAGCTATAGCAAAAATTCTTTTTGTTTTACACTCTAGGTACCCGTGGTATACTCCATACCCAGTTTGGTTCGATTTGGTCAGCTCCTTGACCCGATGAAAAAGATCTATTTTTAAATTTAAGTATTGGAAATATTGTTTTATAGTCATTTATCATTTATCTTTTAGTCATTTATCACAGAAGTGGTGCGTCTATGGGACAGTTTTTGGCTCGTCTATGTTGCAGAGTTGGTGCGTCTATGGAGCAGTTTTTGGCTTGTCTATTGGGCAGAGTTTGGCTCGACCGTAAGTACTTGTTGCGTTTATGTTGCTCGTTGAAAAAAATTCCTCGCCTGTGTATGTTTGAACGCGCCATACCCCCTGTGTGCGTTCAAAAACTGTCTGCGTCATAGACGAGCACAAACGATAACCTCGACCTGGGTAACGAGTTTGATATTGACTCCAAAGGCACCCGACATGACAGTTGTTCATAATTTCTTAATGAGAACCTGTCCATTCGCTAGTCTATTACCGACCACTATATTATATTCAAGAACCAAACCATTTTTTTTTGAAATTATAAGCCCGGAAGCCCCTAAAGTATTAGAGGTGATATGACAACAATTGTCGTTCTTTGCTTTAAGCGTCGTTCTATATCAAAATACACTTGCTCTCGGAATTCAAGTGCTTCTCTTTTTATGTGTCAGGTGATTTTATCTGGAAGACAGCCAACCTGTACATTGGGTCTGGAGGGATATGAGAAGGACACATTTCTGAATGAGATCTGACCCCTCACTGTCCCCTCACCCTCCATCTTCTTCCCATCCTCTGAGTCCGTGTCAATCGGAGGAGTCTGCAATATGCCAGCAAGAGCTATTTTATATCAATTAGGCTTGAAAATAAGAACTACCGGATCTTTTGTTTTTGCCCCCTCCCCCCATAGCTTTTAAGACCCTCAGTTCCGAATTTTGTGTTGTTATATAGCACGGTACTATGTAAAAAACAGCGCGTGCACGGGGGGGGGGGCGTGAAAGCTGATGGGGAGACAGAATAGATCCGAACCATCATCTATAAAAGCCTGAGCTCTGCGAAGAGCTATGTAGGGACTCTAATCTGCTATAAAATAATTAAGCTCGACCCACGAGAAGACTCAAGCTCGACTTTAACTAGGAACCTCGACCGTGTAATATTAGTCAATATTGCCGTTCCCACTAGACTTTTAAAGTCTTTTCATAAGTCGAGGTCTAGATCTGGGGAGCTGAACAACCGACGAGCCCTAATTTAATCGGCTGTTATCGTCATTGAGAAGTTACCAATCTCTAATTTAAAGCCGAGTTGTTGAATAGCTTGGGGAACTCTTGTTACGTTAAGAACAGTTGAATAGCTTTTACCAGTGAACTAAAACGCTAACTTTAAATTAATTTGGTTTTCAGAAGCTAAGGACATGTTATCCTCAGCGCAAACATATCACTCAGTTCCAACAGGTCATCAACAGGCTTCAAAAAAGCCTAGTCCTGTGATGCCTTGAAGCAGTTTAAAGGTACTTGGCTAAAAATTCTTCTCCAAATTTAACAAAATTCCTTTATTTGACAAAAAACGGAATTAAAAACCAACAATAAACTTTAAGAAATAAAGATCAGTAAAATTTTCAAAGAAGTTCAACATTGCCTTGATTGTAACAATAGACACTCATCGAGATAAAACAGTACGCCCAATAACGCCCAATAAAACAGTACGAAATGCGCTTTGTCATTATGATCCGACGTTACTGAACTCTATTATCAACACTGTTACTATACAAATAGCGCCCAGTTCGACAATAACCGTCATTCAACGCAAAAAATATGCAAGATAAGCGGTGATTGTGGAAAACTTTGTACGATAAGCGGTGAATGCGGCGAAATTACATCTGTCAAGTGGCTGAGATGCAATGTTCGAACTCGTGTAAGGCAGGAAATTTGTAATAAACGGTGAAATGGGGTTAATTTTTGTATATTTATCGCTTACTCTAGAGGTGAAATTACATAACTTCACCGCTTTTCATCGCAAAATTGTGTACGAAATTTGAGGTGAAAAAAAAAACAACTTTTCACTGCGTCTTTCACAATTTTCCTATTTTTCTTTGACCCGGGCGGCGATAACAGAGTTGGATAAACTTGTAGTGTATCGCCGCATTGCGGCGTAAGTTATGCAACTGTTGTAATCGCAACGAGCACTGAATAAATATAATATTAAAGGTTTGTTGTTACCCGCTTGCGTGTTGTTTCACTGGTAAGTTAATGTTGTTGTAAGTTACTGTTTGAAGCTACTGTTGTTATTGCAACGAGAGCTGAATAAAACATCACTCTATTGTTATTGTCTTTTCGGAGTTTTTCACTTATTTGGCTTATTTGGAGTATAAAAACGTCTCGCCATGGGCACGTGCTAAGTTAACGAATAATGATGGGTCAACGACGAAGAAGATCGACTACAACTTCAATATTATTCTATGCTCCATACTTTGTCAGCTGGAACCCTGATTACTTTAGCATCTAATTGCATACCAATTTTCCAACCCCCAAAAAACTATTACAATGATTCTGACTTCTACTCTAGGGTAAATTTGTGGTTTTTCAAAAAATTCGGCTGATTTTACCACTAGCATATATGACCCCTCGGTTCGCATCAATAAATACACAAATAAAATTTGCAGTCAAATTATTTTGCGGAAGGCAATTTTTTGATTTTTTAATTCGTACCTCTTTCTTTTATGAGTTAAACTTAAAGAATTTTTCTATCCAAAACTTTATCCGATGCTTTAATTTTGTTATTGTCACTTTTCTCACTTATTGCTCATTACCCCCATTGACAACACTAAGAAAGCAATCAATTCAATTGGATTAAACTTAACACAATACCATTTTCCAAAAGAGATACGTCTGTTACTCTATATTTTTCTTTAAACCGAAAGAAATCCTTGTCAAATGACTTTTTCTTCAGCTTTCCGGAAAACAAATCTTTTCAAAATTGACCACTCAGATTTTAGCTATATTAAAAATTAGAAATATATCTACGATTGACACATTACTTTAATTTTGCTTGCCTAACAATAAAATTTGTAAATTTACACATAATTCAATCCATAAAAATCTTATAAGTAAACTTAAAGAACTTAAGGATTTTCGAGGGATAGTTTCTCTTTATTTATCTCAAGTGGTCAGAAAATCTTCTAATCATTGGACTGACTAAATTTTGTATGTCTGCCGACAATTTTTTTACAGGCAAGCTTCTTCTGTATGGTCTTTTCTGGTTCAACAAAATTGATTACAATTTTGACAGAAATTATATATTAACAAATTAGATTTAAAAAACTTGTCTAAAACGCTCATTTTCTCAATTGAAACAAGTTGAATCTCAATTCTATTCCCAGTGAACATTCGAAGGTTGCACAGAAACCAAATTTATGGAAGTTTTGCCTCTAACTTTCTTCCTTTCTTTCTCTCTAAATTCAAAGTTTTTCCTAAAAATTTGTTTTTAGTATTTTTCAGCCTCTTCTCACCAGCAGAAGAATTTGTTGTCTTTTCTTCTCTATGAAAAGTACAGATTACAATAAATTATTTTATGTTTTGTTTTACTTATTATTATTCAAATAAACCATTGACTTCAAAAATCTTTTTATATGTTTTCGCTAACTCGTTCGGTTTTTGTTAAAAAGAGTTTTCTGCAGAGGCTTGCAGTGATTGGAGACGTTATGACTTGTGAATAAAGGCGGTGAAAAGGAAAAACGGGAACTGAAACTCCTCGGAACCTGAAACTTGGTTGAAACTTCTTGAAAATCTTCATAAATTTTTAATTTTATAAAATATCCCTCAATTAATGCTTGATTTCAATTTCGTTCCAAAAGACAATAAGGTTTAGCAAAACATAGTGTTTGCGAGTGTTTTTGCAGTCCAAACAAACCATATAAAAAGACTTTTGCCGATCATAGCAAATGATTATTTTGATGTCACTGGTTAGTTTAAATCAAATTTCTTGGAGGACTTTGTGTTTACAAAATCTTCTTAAAAAGTTTTCTTTCTAATTGTCCTAAACGCGGGTACCCAAGATTAACCCTTAAACTTTACAGCAGATCACCCATCATGTATATTATCTACCGCCTTAATCTTACATCAACCCTAGTTGATAGTTAATGTCAAATTTGGAGTTTTTACCAGGCAATTTACAAATTTTTTAAAACAATGTACTAATTTTAAAAATATTTGCAAACAGGTCTGAACTTTCATTTTACATATCTCTTAAGAAGTGTAATTTACACATTTTTACATTGAATTAACCAATCGATGAAAAATGTTAGGAAAAAAACCGTTTTGAAGAGCTCGACAGGAAAGCACTCTGCTGATCGTTTGCAAATTTAGGCAAAATTCAAATTATTCTTCTGTACAAAGTTTTGCAAATTTGAAGAGATTATATGCAACTATTTATAAACTCGGTGTCATCGAGCAAATATTTGCACATAATTGCATATTTGTGTTCAACTAGGTAAGTTAATTGCAATTCAAAAATTACGTTGGAAAAGCAACCTTTGTCTGAGTAATTTTAACCAAAAACGTCAATATTAGCTACGACCATGGTTAACAATAGCGTTGTCAGTGCGTGAGTGTGTGTGTGTGTGTGTGTGTGTGTGTGTGTGTGTGTGTGTGGACATTTATGACAGTAAACAAATTTTGCTCAAATTTGATTCAAGTTGAGGCTAATTAAAAAACTTATTCCTCATTACCTCCCATTAGTATCCCCTTTAATCTGACAACGTTTCACACTTCATTGGAAGAATTTACCAGGTTGAGGTCCCAGACTGAAAATCCATATGTCCAGACCGTCCCATAGAAATAATGTCTAAGTCCAGGCCACCCCAGATGGAACGTACCTATGTCCAGACTTTCGTGCTTTCAAAAAAATTTTTGCGTTCTTCGTGCGTTCAAAAGTCCCTATGTTCAGATTTCGTGCGTTCAAAAATCACATATAACCAGACTTTTGTGCGTTTCAAATCAAAATTTGTGCGCTCAAGTTCTCAAAATTTGTGCGCTCATGTCCAGACTATCGTGCGTTCAAAAAAACCTATGTCCAGGCTTTCGTGCGTTCAAAAGTGCGTTTTTCCAGACTTTCGTGCGTTTACGCCTACACCTATTGCTAGTTTTAGTCATATAAGTTGTACACAAGGTTTTTATAATGTATTCATTTGAAGTATAGATATCTTAGGGTGATGTTTGTGATGAATTGCCCAAGCAGTTGTTGCATTTTAAATTAATAAAAGGTGCTCGATGAAAGTATTGGCTGGAGGGGCTGCCAGCCACCTAGTAATTAAAGCTTCATTTTTTTGCAACTTCCAGCAAGGGTGTATAATTCTGGGCGTGAATAAGTCTACAGCAAAGCAAAATGTCACCTGGAAAACCACTCTCACTAGAAAAAGTATTCTCAGAAAGTATGACAAATGTTTTTGTTTGTGGTGACTTCAACTCTCCCCACAAAGAATTAAACTGCTCCTATGATTCTGAAAACGGTGAGAAACTCCTGAATCTAATAGACAACGGTCATTTTAAACTGCTAAACAACGGACACCACACATATCAGTCGTTCGACGCAAAAAGTAAAAACATGCTCGATTTACACTTTTGCGATAGTACAGTTTTTAGGAATTTTAGTAATTTCGAAGTCTCAGAGGATCTGGGAAGTGACCATAGAACCACAATCACAACGTTTAACCTCAATATAAGCAAAAAATTTGAATTGAAATCGGAAATTGACTTCAGACAATTCAGAGAAAACGCTAGAAAATCGTATAGATCATCGGACCTTTGGCCAGCGCAGTATCCGGGAAAGGATGAACTAAATAAGTTTAGCAGCAATCTGGTTGAATTAATACACAAATCGTTGGAAGACTCCTATGTCAACAAAAACAAGCTTCCTTACAGTATTGAGACACAAAATTTGATAAAACTGAAAAGGAAAAAGCGAAGAGAACTCAAAGGTGCAGTTAACGATGAATTTAGGTCTCTAAAAACCGAGATAAATTATCTGCAGAAAGAAATCAAACGATCAATCAGGCAATCAGAAGAACAAAAAAGAGCGAAAATTTTGGCACGTGCAAGAGACAAGGGCAGCAAAGGTTTTTGGAGAGCAATAAAAGAACTAACTAATGACCACGAGTCAAAACAAAAAACTTGCGACTATCCCGATTTAACATATAAAGAGTCGAAGGCAGTCACAGATCATGAGAAAAGCGAGCTTTTCAAACAACTCCTAAAAGACACAATGAAAGACCACACAACAGTACCAACAGAAATCGCCGAACACCACAAGAAAATCGAAAAAGAAACCAAAGCATTTCTAAGTACAAACGTCGACACCGAGCAACTTTGTATTGTGATTAAAACAAAAGAATTCGATGAAATATTGAGAGTATCGAGAAAGTCATGCCCAGGACCAGATAAAATCAGCTACAAACTGCTCAGTGAGTTACCACGGAGTATAAAAGCCCTAGCCTGCCTCCTCATTTCTAGTTCAATTAACAACTCGTATGTTCCAGTAAATTGGAAAGAATCACAGATAACAATGATACCAAAGCAAGATAAAGACAGATCAAAGGCTGAAAACTATCGACCTATTAGTCTTACAATTTGCCTGGCCAAAGTTTGCGAAACTGTTGTGAAAAACATTGTCTTAGAACATTGCGAAAGTCTAAATGTATTTGGCGAAACTCAGAGCGCTTACAGGAAACATCGCTGTACCACAGACAATCTTATCAAACTCACTCAGCACGTTAGTGAAGCTTTCCAATGGTCTGAAATGGTTGGTTTAGTTTGCTTGGATGTTGAAAAAGCATTTGATGCCGTATGGCGTCTAGGGTTGATCCACAAATTGAATTCAATTGAGCTAAAGATCCCAATCATTAAGTGGATAAATTCATTCTTGTCACAAAGGAACGGTTACATAAAGATAAATACTAGTGTTAGCGCCAGTTTCTGCCCGACAGCCGGTGTGCCTCAAGGCAGCGTAATTGCTCCCATTCTCTTCCTTATATACGTTAGCCGATTGCCAAAAATGAAAGCACAGATTTCACAGTTCGCTGACGATTTTGCCCTGTACTACAGATCTCGCTCAACACAACTAATTCAAAACAATCCGCAATCATCACTAAATAGCCTTATAGACTGGTGTGACCACTTGAAAATTAAAATAAATCCTAACAAAACTCAGTACATGATTTTTAAAAACCCATCTAAGAAAAAGTCTGAGCTCAATTTAAAAATAAAAGGCGTACCCGTCGGAAAAACACAAACGCTAAACTTTCTGGGTATTACTCTCACTCCTCATCTCAGATGGAACGATCACTGCCAAAGCCTAATAAAGAGAGCAAACAGCAGGTTATTTCAACTGTGGAGACTTAGCAATCTAAACATCAACGAAGAGAGTCTTTTATTGGTATACAAATCTTGGATCCGGCCTCTTTTTTTTGTACTCAAATGCCTGTTGGATTGACCAATCCCAAGCACTCATTAATAAAATACAATGTGTCCAGAATAGAGCCTTGAGGATCTGCCTACGAAAACCTAGATTTTACAAGGTCCAAAAACTTCATGAAGACGCAAACATGCAAACAATTAGAGAAGTTCAGATTAAACTAGCAAACGGGTATATTAGTCGGGCAATTAAACACAACACACAGTCTGTAGTGGAACTAATTCACAAAAAAAGGCAGTGCCCGCTTAATAATTGCAAAAGTACTCTCGATCACCTTCAATACTAAACAAAAAGAAAAAAAGAAATGACAAACTGGTGCACACTAGCCATCCGGCGTAGGTAGCAGCTCAAAACACTGATGAATGACAGAAGGAGGATCGAGCTCCAGTGCATCCCCAACTTCAAGGCCTTAAATTGTTTTCCAAGAAAAATCGGCAGCCGGACTGACATCAGTGGAAAACTTAGGAATTGAATAAATAGGAAGACGAAGACAAAAACGGGAAAACAAGGAAGTGAAACTTTATATTGAAATCTCAGCGAAAAACATCACACGATTTTAATGACTAGCAAACGAAATAAGACAAATTATTAGCCAGCAGCGAAGTTGTGAGGAGCAACGAACACGAAGATCTCTATACCTACAGCTACGGTTCGATTCCAACTTTGTTTATTTATCACTATGCGATTTTGTTTTTCTTTTTTTCATATATCAGTCAAAGCGTTTACTACCTACAGCCAACTCAAAATGATTTAGTATAATTGTTGAAGCCAAGCCGATTGGCGCAGCGGAGAATTACGTATACACGTAACTAACAAATCGAACCGATAAGAGTTCGAAGCCGAGAAGTGTCACCTTCCTTTTATTTCCTTCTCTTACTTTTTATTTTGCACATAGGCGTCCTTTTATCCGATCAGAAATATTATGAGTGTATGGCCAGCCGCTCGCTTAGTCAATTCGGGGCCAGACACAACTTAATCTTAATTCACTTCATTCTTTTCATTCTATTCAGCCAGCCGCTCGCTTAGTAAATTCGGGGCTGAACAGATCACCAAAAACACCAAAACAAAAGCTAATTACGGCAATTATCAATTTAAGCAAGCTTCGTTTCCTTTTGAAATCTTTATTTCAGTCTTTTTACCATCTATTTCATACTCCACTGAATTAAATTAAACAAGAGAAACACTTCATCATCTAGCTTTGTGCTGCGCGCGGTTTGGTTTCAGTGGTTTTATGGTTAGGTCAGCGTAGCACTTTTAATCAAGCACTTCTTATTTTTCGTCAGTTTTGATTTTTTTTTATTCACTTTCCTTTATGAAATTAAAACAAATTTCATTTTAACTTTTTCAGTCCTTTCTTTTCGAACAGAAAGTTTTTGCATTTGTTCTCCTCAGACTGACGACTATTATATTATACGAATTAAGATCATTTGTTTTATACTACCTATCTGCTTTAATTGGTTGGAAGTTAATTCGTATTGCGATTAAAAAAGTATTGAAAATATGGGCCATCAAACAGGGAACTTAGCGCGGACAGCTAACTCAATATTAACAATGCGAGCGTGGGTTCGAGACTCAGGATGAGCCAATTTCATCCGTCTCAACTTTTCAGACAGTTCCAAACTGAGAACAACGAAACTATGATGCCAAACACCTCCAAAACAGAACAAAACTTAGTGCAATGCACTAATAACGGTTAAAATTCTGACATCCACACAATGAGGTTCGAGTCCCACCAACGTCATCAAACATTTAATATCCTGAAAATTTGTTTTTTTTTGTTTTAATTAATTAACAGTACTTGTTACTTACCTTGTGATAATGAAAGTTGCCGATCACACCATCCCTACGAGGCTAGCCATGAATCCGATCCATTATCTTTTTGAAATACCAAGTTCAGCCAGTAGAAGCCCTCCATGGTGCTTGAAATGGCTGAGTGCGCCGGATGCAAAAGAAGTCTTTAATACAACAGGAACAGAAACTCAGTTTTAACGAGAACTTTCTGCTTCAATACTTCTTTTTAAACTGAAACTATTTCTTAATATGTATTAAACTTCTTTTAACGAATGGTTGTACATAAATTGTGTAATTGGGTCTACAGCAAAGCAAAATGTTAGATGCGAATTTTCCTGCGTTCGATGTTTTCTAACTTTTGAACTCAAATGAGTTGAGGTTTTCCTGCTAGAAAACTTTCACTTGAGTGGGCACTCTAGTAAGAGTGCTTAATCAAACATGCGCTCATGAGTTTTTGGCATTCTTGTTTCCATTCAAAAATTTTTCGTGCGCTCAGGGTTCACTATGTCCAGTCTTTCGTGCGTTTAAAGTTGCTTATGTCCAGACTATCGTTCGTTCGAAATTATCTGTGTCCAGACTATCTTGTGTTCATTCTGGTTTCAATTTTGCTTGGGTGCTATAATGAGAAAGTCTGTCGTTTGTTATTACCCTGTTGATGATGGAATGGATGAATGAGTAGGAGGCAGCCACTGAGGTGATCAGTCCAAATATGGGCACTGCCTGTCCCACACTGAGTGCACCCAATAGCACTGAGAAGAAAACTGTCATCACTTCAGACACTCCCATCGTACCATTCACTATCTGCTTAGGACCATACCTAGTACAAAGTCACAGGGTTTAAATCGAATTATTCTCATTAATTAACAGAACACCAATTTTAGAAACCGAGTTTTAACAAAATTTGGATCTTTTCCGAAACTATCAGAACGATTATTTAGCATAATATTTCGTTAGTGCATTTGGCCATGCCTCGGCGGCCCGTGGGACTTGATATGAAACTATCACAACCGAACATGGGATTAAACTAGCAACTTAATTGCGAGAAAACATGCTTGTTATTTCGAGTGCTAATTTGTAATCGGGTTATTGAATGAAAAGATCAAAGGGAATAAATTGGGTATTTTGGCACTCGGTATTTTGTCATGTAACACCCAAAATTTATACTTTTTTTTTAAAAAAAAAGTGATCATCTCCAATATCAAATAAACGTGTCTTATGAATTGTTGAATTGTATATATAAGCTCAAAATCTAACTGAAGTTAATGATATACCAATCAAATACCAAATAGACCTTTTTATCATCTGTGGGCAGTTTTTAATGCTAAATTAAATGTCTCAAACTCAATTGTCTCAAGTGTTTTATGTTTCAAATTTTCAATGTTGAATTAGTTTTAACCAATGTCGTGAAAGTGTAATACGTTTTTAGCCAAAATGAAATTCGTGAAGTAGCTAATATGAAATACAATAGGTAACTGGGAGGAAGGAAGGGGCCAATAACGGAAAAGAACCATCTTGCAATATGGTGCACGGTTACCACCAGAAGCGAGATAACTCTGAAAGATTGCTGATTAACTTGGATTAGAATGAATGTCAAAATCTGTATATACCAAAAGGCGAGGCCGTATCCTGCAAACATGATCCCAAAAGCCCATCCCAGGAATCCACCAGTAAGTGTTGCTTTCCGCAGCTCAAGCGTCCTTGCCTTTCTCAGTTTCTTGTTATAGCTAAAACATGAGTTGGGAATCACATCGAAAATGTCTCTTGCAGCATTTAAAAAGTCAATATATCCTAAAAAGCTACTAGAAGATAACAGACTCGTTGATGAGCAGTTTCCTTGACTATTTTGAGATCGCAAAACGTTTTCAATGTGGAGATTCATCACGTGAAGCAATTTCTGAAGAAACCGGGACAGAGGTTCTAGTAAAAGCAAACTCTGATCAAACTCAGAGGGAGTCTCATTTGCGACTTTTAAGGTTACGTAATCTTAGTTACCGAGTTTAGGCATGGATTCGATCCGTTATGAGTGACTAGATGACAAATGCCATTCTCCATGTTGACAATTAAATTCCAAGTTACCCTATTGTCTTTGTTTTCCCCTAACACGAAGTTTTTTTTTCATTCTTATAGGTTTTTGAAGCAAATTCGATTAGATTAGATTCTCTGGGTGTCAGCGTGGTTTTGAGGCGTACGTTTTGCACGTTTTAGGACTTCATTCATTAGATGCTGTCCATATTCTGTATTTATGCAATCACAAAAATTACGTAAATCTACCCACAGGGCCGCCGACATCCTTGGATTTGTAAATGAAGACAATTCTGCCAAGCGCAAATTTTTCTGAAAAAAAGCAATTGTATTTATGGAGATACCTTTTAATCAAAACGAGGGAATCAATCTATACTAAGCTTATATCAGAACATAATTGAGTATATAATTTATTTTATTTAATAAAACTTGATTTCAGTAGGACGATGCCACTGAGTTAAGAGGACCCCCGCACATAAAAGAGCATGATATTGATACACAATAACCCCCCATAAATTTTAGATGCGTTCATGTAGCTTCTACTAGTATTACTTGCATCCATACAGCTTCTGTGGTAGGGGAATAGAAGCATGGTGTAATTTTTTATCAAAATAACAATCAGTCAGATTTTTTTCATTTTGACCCGATTAGCGCATCGTTAAAAATTGTGGTAATTAGACATTTTTAAGGTAGACAATATTGGTTGTAAGGTCAACTTTTGCCATGAGTGCGAAAACTAAAAATAAGGTCGTGTCACTGTCGACCACTATTTCGCAAAATTAGACAATGTGTACAGATTCGGCTAATTTTTGTTTAGTTTAGAAGCAATTTGATTAGATTCTATTGATACCAACGTGATTTTGCTGCGTACTAATTGCACGTTGTAAGACAACATTCGGTAGATGTTGTGAATAATCTGTGTTTTTGAAATTCAATCACATAAATTACATAAATCTACCTGGTAACTTTTGTCAGTGACATCTGCAAAAAGATGTAAATGAAAACAGTTTCGCCAAGCGTGGATTCTTCTGACAATAGGTATATTTTTTGGAGAATTTTGCTGCAAAAATGAGGTTATCAATCCAGCTGAAGCTCATATTATTCTGATCGAAACATAATTGAGCATAATTTATTTTAGTTACTCGTTTTTGTATTCAGTAGGACGAGGCCATTGAGGTAAGATGACCAGCAAAAGCAGCCAAAAACAAAAAAGCATAATCTTGACACACAATAATCCAACCATAAAATTTAAATAAATTTCTAGAGCTTCTACTTATAATACTTGCATCCGAATCATTTTTGTGGTAGTGGAATATTTATGGTGGATTTTTTTAAAAATAATCGTGAGTTAGATTTTGTTTTTGTCCAACTAACACGCGTCGTTAACTATTCTGGCGATTGATTTTTTTATGCAGACAACATTGGTCGTGCGATCATTTTTTGCTTTGAGTGCAAACACTTGCTATTATGTTGTATCGGTGTTGTCCACGCTCTCTAAAATACAGGCATCATCGTCTACAGATGTGGAGGGCTTTTCTAAGTTGGAGGCAATTTTGATTAGATTCCCCTGGTGTCAGCTTGGTTTTCGGGCTCAATGTTTGCACGTTTTAAGATAGCGCTTGGTAGAAGCTGTCAATAATCAGTGTTTGTGAAATGCAACCAAATAAAATAAATAAATCTACTTGGAAAAATTCTGTCGAGAAAATTTAATTGAAGACATTTTTGCCAAGTGTGGATTCTTCTGACAAAAAAGTCAAATATTCTCACGGAGTATCATTAATACGCATGATGGGGAGATCAATCTATCTTAAGTTCTCACATCAGTCTGATCAGACCATAGTTTAGAATAATTTATTTTATTTAATGAAAGTTGATTTTAGTAGGACGAGGACATTGAGTTAACAGGACCAACAAACAGCCACAAACAGAAAAGCCACAAACAGAAAAACGACAAACAGAAAAGCAGCCGCAAACAGAAAAGAATGATCTTGATATGCAATGGTCCCGCCCTAAACGGTAGATAAATTTCTGCAGCTTTTCTAAGTAGTACTTCCAAATAGTTTTTGAGAACTTATTATATGCAAGCAAAAAAATACAGATTTTGAACACCGTACTCTTTCAATAAGATTATGATTAGCTCTAATCAGATATGGACTCCTACATTATAATTAATTTTTTTTCTGCCAGGTTTTTGCGTTCGAAATCAGCTGAGATCAGACGAAATTGCGCTAGAAATCCCTCATGATCCTTTATTGCGTTTACCATGCTCTAGAGCTAGTTTATCATGCGTTTGTGTTGGATTTTCGCGCACAATTTTTGACATTTACACTGCAATTAAGTCTGTGACTCACTTGTTCATTTCTCGCGGCTCTCCCCCGAACGCTACTACAGTGCGAATAGATGAAAGAGTGTACTCGGCAACTGCTCCTGCCTCCCCGTACTCCTTCTGCTCATCACTGGAACTATCACCAGATGCCTGCAACAGTCAATCGAACAGATCACATGTTCATAAATATTAAATTGTTAAAGGAACCATAAATTTAAATATTTACAACTCTACCGCAGTTTTCAATTTTGAAAAAATTAGCATTCTATTCTTACCTTTCTTTTTTTAATCTAAGTGATCCGTTTTGGTAGTTTCCGTAGTCAAAGAACGCTTTTTACGATCGCCATGTTCAAAAAAATTTTCTGCAAAAGTTCTTTGAGCTCGAATCCTATTTGTCTTTTCTATATCGAAATATTATCTTTTTTTAAGGTTATTACTTCATTTTAGAAGATGCAATTTTATTCGGGTATAAAATGATCAGCTTTCCAAAAAATAACGCAATAGAAGCAAATTTACTATAATGAGTTGCAAAATTGTTGCCACTACAGTTTCTTGGAGCCAGAGTTGTGCCCGTACTTAACGCCAAGACAATATCAGTACTGGGCAAGTCTAATTTCAAGTCTAGGTATCATTACTCATTCAGAGCTATGATCATAACACATTTAAGACTTGTCAGACGTGGCAAGTCTAAATACATGTGCGAAAATAAAGTTCCGTACGGGGATCGAAACCACGCTCTCCATCTCCTTAGGTCTTTGTCATTCTTACTGCGCCACCGTGAGTGTTGAGAGAACATCTTTTGCGTTGTTCTAACACGCTTGAAAGAAGCAAATTTCAAGCCAGAAAGCGAGCAAATGATACTACATGGGAGACTTGCATTTACAATTGCCCAGTACTGATTAACACTTGGAGTTCGGTACGGGTGATTAATTGCGTGAAAAAGGAGCAATCTGGATATTACTTATACAAAATTAGAAACCTCGTTAAGTTTTAGCATTCTCAGTGATCCGCTTCGTGAATTTTAATAGGATTTAACAAAAAATACCCTCAGTCGTTCCCAAAAATGTATTCTACAATTTCTGGGACTGAACTTCGATTTAAATTTAAAAAAAAATAAATTGAGCCTTTCATTCATTACTTATACGATACTTCCGAAGTTCTCAATTTTTACAATTCCAAGCAAATTATACACTGCCTGCGTCACCTAAACGTCAACACAAACTTTGTTGAAATCCATTTCTCAGTAAAAGGACCTCAAAATTTTTTTAAAATAAATATAGGTACTTTCCAATGAGCTTTTATTCCGCCTGTTTCTAACAAAAATCGTTTACCCTCAAAGTGAACCGCTTATACCAATTTCTCGTTTACACTGAAAGTTTTACGTGATCAAGGTCCTGTTACTTACCTTTTCATTTTGTTGGATTTTACTTTTTGATTTGACTCAATATTTGAAAAAAATTACACAAGTAATAAAAAGTGGCATACAGTTGTTAGCTGACAATGCAACCGTGAAAATTTTTGCCTTTTACAGTGACTTTTGTTCCTTTTTTTCATTTTTATTTTTGTAATAAATTATCACAGAAAGTATAGTTTGTAATAAAAGATTTTATAATAATGAAGACCAGATTAACTTCAATTTTGTTTTTTTTTGTACTAAAAAGGGGAGTTGCAATTTGTATAGCTATAACGAAACAGAACAACGAATTCTCAAAACTGCGAGAAAAAATTATTGACTAAGCTCACAATGAAGGACCCGCACCATTTTCAGCATATCAATTTTACTAAAAGTCACAACCCATTTCAATCAGTCTCCTGAAGTCTAGTGCTCTCATTCTCTCTAATGATTGCTGCCTTATCCTGTACACATTTTCATCCTCGTTATTTAGCTGCAGTAAGTACTCTTCTGGACCCAGTTGAAATAGTTTGAGCTTCCAGTCATTTCTATTCTTCACCCCAAAAACGTTAAGCAAAGTTGATATATATCCACGTTTTGGCGTACTTTCGGCCCGCTTCCCAACCAACCAAAATTGTTATGACAACTAAACAGAACAAAAATTATTCAATTTTCTCATTATTTACTGTAACATTATTTTGGGTTTCCTCCAAGATTAAAGTCAGAACTGAGTGCACTGCTAATTATGGCTGAATATTTATGTCCCCAGGCTGAACGTAGTGCCGAGCCCAGTTGTTGTAGACTTCTTTGCCCTCGTTTTGCAAATTATATTTTAGGTCCCTTATGTTTTTTATCACTATTTTCATCGGTTGCCCACTTTTAGTTTTTGCAACTAACCACACTTTAGCACTGAAAAATTATGCAATTGAATACACGCCCACATTTTCCTCGTGCGGCAACGTAAACCTTTTCAATGATTCGTCATTACATCATTTTCGTGCATTTTCTTTGGTCCTTTGAATACTGATTAACCGAAAGAAAACTTTTAAATTCCTGACCACAATGAGCTCTCCACAAGACCGTGGGCAAATTCCTTCCCATTGTATTTAACAAGATTTTCAAAAGTCTTAAGTTTTTTCAAATGCAGCAAACTCAACAAAACGTTAAAAAAGTCCGAGCGTAGCATGATGATGTTTCAATTGAAGGCTAACCAGGGTTGAGGAGGACAGATAATTGAGAAATGGTTTTCCCCCTAATTTTGTACCATTTAGTTTCCGTTCATTCAGGATGTACGAAAAGAAACTATAACACTTTCTAGAGACGTGTAAGATGCTGACTTCCATTTCAAAATGCTTTTCAAAGTTATTTGATACTCAACAAAAACGAAATTGCAAAAGTTCTGTAAGTAATCAAGCCATCGTTAATTTAGTTACAATCAATGAAATTTCAATATTACGTCACTCTTTCTTTTTTTGTTTTTTTCTCCCCCTTTGACGCATTTTACTAACGTCAGACAAATTGGTGATGACCCAGATTTCAACTTTAAATTTGTTTTCTTTGATGCAGTTTACAAAAGTCACGAAAAGATCTCTGGCCGAAAAACAAATATTGATTACTTTTTATGAAGGCAGTCATTGTTAATTACGTTAAGGAACAGAGCCCATTCGTTGTGACCATTGAATCGAAATTGAATAGGACACTAAGGGCAACCTGAGACGCAAATTTTACCAGATCATTCAACAAAAATGACATCGGATCTTGATTTAAATATTTAATTTATCAACTGAGACCTCTTGGATTCTATATTCAGAGAAAATTGATTTTCCCGTTGTAAAAAAAACAAATTGAATGGGAGATATCCCAATAATGGGACACATATAGAAGAATTTATTGTAATCAATTGAGCAGAAACAAGTGAAATGAGAGTCTCAAACACTATCAGGAAGAGAACTCAGAGTAAGATGCAAAAAATTTAAAACTTTCTCCTGCGGTTACATTTTCGTAATTAAAAAACTTAGGTTAAAAATTACAGGCACAAGAATTTTGTAATCCCTGTTTATTTGGAAACCTATTATGTGTTCTGATTTTCTCTTGTAATTAATCTCCATGGTACAAGAGCAGAAGCCTGAAAGCTATTTAGGGCGCATTGGTATGTGTTTTGTTTTTGGTTCTTTAGAAGGAAAAGCGATGTATAATCGTGCTTCTAAAGATTATTTCTTTTTTTTTCGTATAAGATCGCTAACAGTAGCTAAGGAAGATTTTTAAAATGTTATCTAAAAGTTCCACTTGTAGACAAGTTCAAAAAAGTTTAATTCATTGTATATTATCCTGTAATTGGTAAAGTGTAACCGGACAACCTAACAGCACTAGTAAAACAAGTTCATCAAATTTTGGAAGCTCAGGCCGGCCTCTGTCACGATCTAGCATTTCCACATCACCAAAAAACGGATGTTATCAATAACCCGTAATTCACTCGGCTAGTGAACAAAATTGTAGATGAGAATTGAGATGCTCTCGCAGATCTACAGTCAATCAGAGAGGTCAATGAGAAAACCTCAGCGCAACATGTTACCAAGCTAATTCAATGCATCAAGACAGAAACGTACTGCTCAGTTTGCTTTTGGCAGGTGGAACCGCAATGTCATTGGTCAACGAGTGGGCGTAGACTTTAAAATAGGGTCCGCTGTCAAAGGAATTTTCCACCGCTACATAGAAATTTTGAAAAGCCATGAAAACATTAATAGAAGAAGCTTTCACAGAATTGGAGTCCTGAACGGGTTTCAGCAACTAAGAACCCTTTTGAGAAAAAATTCTACTTTGTCGGAAAAAACTGAACTCTTTGAATGCAGTGGCAAAACTTATAACAGAATTGCACAAAGTCTATTCACAAAAAATTGAGACTGAGATCGACAATTTGAGGAAAAAATTGAAAAGGTTTAACAGCTGCGTACGACCGCTCCAACTTCAAAGGATGAAGAATTTACAATTCTGCGTTTTCTTACACTGGTTATTGATGCTGCCAACAGAATAATGAAACTTCCTGACAGCCATATACATATTCCTTTCAACGCTGTTGACAACGTTCATGACAATGGCAAACAAAGTTCTTCCAATCTCTATTGTCCCACGTGAATATCAGAAAAATTACTCATCGGCTGTGTAATGATTGCTGGGAAATGACAACCAAATGCCAAGTTTAAATTGGCAACCCATCTGGCGTCGTGAAAATATGTTCTCGAAGTTTATGAGACCATTTTCTGCCCATATCATAATCGCATTCGGAATCTAATCTAATCCACAAATAGTCTAATTACATTAGAATGTCAAAAGTCAAGTCGATGATAGCTCTCTCGAATGACAAAGACCTGAATCATTGAAAAGGACTAATTATGCTCAGTGAATTCATGCTTGCAGCTTTTCACGCTGAAAATGAGGTGGAGCAGTTGTTTTGCGACGTTAATTATATACCATGATTGAAAAACCGCTTTTAAATTTTGTGACGTGGATTTTCAATATTTACCAATTCGAAGAAAAAACAGGTAACATCGGATTCAGCCGTTGGCTAATACTATTAGCATCGTCTAAGTATCAACTAAAAAAGTTGAAATATAACAATTCAAATGTGCTTCATATCACTGAAATGTGGGGAACAAATTGCGGGCCCAAATGTTGTCATGAAAAGTCATTTAACATCTCCTGCGAAAACCGGCCCTGAGGATAGATGTCAAACATCATGGCTATTGACTATTTTTTTTGCAGCAACATCATCCCATCGAAACCTAGTAAATTTCAATACTTCAAAACCAGCAAAAAAGAAATTGTATTCATTTCCCACTTGAGTTCATCAAGAAGTTCAAAAAGCCAGAAAGCGAGAACGAAGTGAACAAGTTTGCGCAAACAATCATGAAAAAATTGCAGAAGTTTAAGCGTATTAAAGAACAATAGTTTGCAGCACTATTAAAGGGCAAGCGTCAGTTCAAATTGGGATAACTAATTTTCCAATGAACACTTTTATTGCCAAAAGCGGTACCCTATTGGGTTAAATTTTGTGCAACAGTCAACAAAAATCATGCGCTCAGATTTTGAGAAGATAAAAGAGAAGTCAAATAGCGTCCAGTGGTTGCAGTGACGGAACCGACTACATTTCCTTGCAATCTCTACCAGAGCTTCCTCTTATGCGAAATCATGTGTATATCAAATCGACGCGCAAGAGCGTTCTGCTGCCAGGCGTCTAACTTGACGCAATTGGAGAACGCTACGTTGTTCAAACAGCTTTACAGGTATCTACAAAGACTCAAAGAGTCTGAAAACGGTAGAAAAAGTGAAAAGATAATCTAATACGAACAGTAATTAATTTATTGTAAAACAAAAACTGTTGCTCGAATCGAAACAGAGATCAAACGATTTGATATCCCGAAAAACTTATTTATCACTAATTACGTGTTTCCAGACGTCTATTAGGAAATGACTACATTTCAACTGCACTCTTTTTTTCTCATTTCGATTCCCAGAGAGCAGTTGAATCCCCTTTTGATGTTTTGTTTTCATACGTTTCGATTTGAATTTAGGTTTATTTGTTTTTGGTATAAAGAATTGTGGGGAAATAGTCAAAAAGAAATTTAATTATGTTGTAGTAAGTGGCAAGAGAAAAAGAAAGTTAAAGGTGTGAATTGTTATAAGTTTGGTCAAAAGGTAACCTAACATTGATTAAACGTAAAAAGTAATTTTTGTAGCAGCGTTATTGTTGTGAAAAAAATGAGAATACTTGAGTTGAACTATTTGATTGATCTATAAACAACATCTGATTCCAAACGTTTCCATCCGTTTTTATATGTGCTTGTCTGGTTAATTTGAAGAAGCACTGCTCCATTCAATTAATGTGGTAGTATCATATTTTGTACAATTGAAAGTCTTGTTGTAAAAGAAAGACAATGGGAGCTGTGAATTTTGACTGTTTTGAACAATCAAAGCTGTGAAGATTATGGGAAAAAAATAGAGTAGAAAATTGGAATGAAATGATCATGCTTGAACACTCTGCTTTTACCATACAAACGCGCTCATAGAAACACAGAAAAGGATTGAATATATCTTTAAAGAGTAGAGATATGGCAGTCCTAGAGCTCCGTTAAATTCTCCAAATTTTTTGAAGATTTAGATCGAACTAGCGTTTTTTTACTTTTTCTTACAATTAACTGTCGACTAACTGTGCTGAAACAACCCCAAAGCAAAATCAACATGAACAACAATTTTTTTGACAAAATTTTAAAGCTTTCTGACAAAGCTTAACCATGAATAAGAAATCTCAATTGAGTATGGTACTTTTCAGAGCATATATTAATTGCATATGCTTAAATATTAACCATTAACCTTTTAAAAATGACATTTCTAAATCTTTTTTCTCAATATTTACCACTTTGTAAATGTATTTGACTTTCTTCTTTGTCATACGCGCTTTCGTTAAAAAAAATATTTTTCTCAAATCTGAGAACCATTAAAGTATTACAGCATTCAGTAAAAACACGAGTAACCATCACAAAAACTTGTCTAATCAGGTAAATCTATAACACTCAAAAGCGGAGAGCAATTAGGGTTATTGGCAGGAGTATTTCACATATTTGTTTGTGTTGTGTCGATCACAACTTCTATCATCGCACTATAGAATCAACAATTTACCTAATCCAGTGCCATCTGAGCAAGCATTTTCTATGTTAAAAACGAGGAACAGTTCTCTTGCGACATTAAATATCTACCTTGAGTCAATCACAAAACTTGTGACGTTGATTTTCAACCTTTTCCAGTTCGGGAAAAAGCTGTTAACATTGGACACAGCCGTTGGCTAATACTAGCAGCATCATCTAATTATCGACTAAAAAGTCAAACCGCAACGATTCAAAAGTGCATTATACCTCTGAGATCTGAGATGTGGGAAACAAATTGAACGCCCAAACCTTTTCATGAAAAAAGATGCAACATCTCCTGCGAAAACCGGCCCTGAGGATAGATTTCAAACACCATGGCTATTGACTATTTTTTTTGCAGCAACATCATCCCATCGAAACCTAGTAGGTTTCAATACTTCAAAACCAGCAAAAAAAAGAAATTGTATCCAGTTCCCGCTTGAGTTGATCAAGCAGTTCAAAATGCCAGAAAGCGAGAATGAAGTGAACAAGATTGCGCAGCCAATCATAACGAAAGTACATCAGTTTAAGCAAATTTAAGAACAACAGTTTGTCGGCACTATTAAATGGCAAACGCAAGTTTACGTCGGGATTACTAATTTTCTGATTATCTTTTTTGTTGCAAACGGTGGTATCCCATTGGGTAAAATTTTGCGAATAAATCCAAAGGAAGCATCCTCCCAGAGATGAAGAAATTGAAAGACAAGTCAAATCGCGTGGTTCAAACAGCTTCGCAGGCAGCTTCTCAAAGAGTCTGAGAACGCTAGAAAAATTGAAAAAATCAACATAGACCGACGCTAAGTAAATAATTGTAATTTAAAAAATGTTTCTGAAGATGAAACAGAGAAATCAACTGATTTGATTTTACAATAACTTTTTTGATCACTAATTGTGTGTTTCCAGATACCTATTGGGAAATGACTACACTCCAACTGTAGTCTATCTTTTACTTTTCGATTCCTAGAGAGCAAATGCACCCCCTTTTTATGTTTTGTGTTTATATGTTTTGATTTTAATTTAGACGTATTTGTTTTTGTATGAAAAATTGTGGGAAAATAGTGGAAAAGAAGATTAAATTTGTTATAAAGTGTAGAGCGATTAGAAAAATAGAAAGTTAAAGGTGTGAATTGTTTTAAGTTTGGTCAAAAAGGTAACCTAACATTGTATAAACGTAAAGAGTAGGTTTTTTAGCAGCGTCTTTGTTGTGAAAAAGAATGAGAATACGTGAGTTGAATTATTTGAGTGATCAATGAAGAACATCTGATACCAACATTGCCATCGTTTTTTTGTATGCGCGTGTCTGGTTAATTTTTGGAAGCCGTGCTCTTTTCAATTGGTGCGATGGTGTCATATATTGCACATATGAAGGTCTTGTTTTAAAATACAGCCAGTCGGATCTGTGAATATTAACTGTTGTGAAAAATATGAGCAGTGAAAACTATGGGAAATGAGAGAGTTAAAAAACGGAATGAATTAGTCATGCTTGAACACTCTGCGTTTACCATACAAACGCGCTCAAAGAAACAGAGAAAAGTATTAGATATACCTCTGAAGAGTAAAGATACGCCATTCCTGGAGCTCCGTTAAAATATTCACATTTTTTGATATTTCCAACTGAACTTTCGTTTTCGAAGTTTTTCATACATTTAACTTTCAACTATGTGTGCAGAATCAACCACAAAGCAAAATCAACTTGTGTAACTCATGTTTGAGTGAATCGCTATTATGTATCTTTTTGTTTGCGCATTTAATTTTTTCACCTACCATGTAAAAAAAATTCCGACCACGTTTTTTTAGGAAAAGATCATTACGGGACTCATTCATAATGAAATTATATCAGCTTAAGCGAATTTAAGAACAACAGTTTGTCGGCACTATTAAATGGCAAACGCAAGTTCACGTTGGGATTATTAATTTTCTGATTATCGTTTTTGTTGCAAAGGGTGGTATCTTATTGGGTAAAACTTTGCGAATAAATCCACAGAAGGCATCCTCCCAGAGATGAAAAAATTGAAAGAGAAGTGAATTCGCGTGGTTCAAACAGCTTCGCAGGCAGCTTTTCAAAGAGTCTGAGAACGATAGAAAAATTGAAAAAATCAACGTAGACCAACGGTAAGTAATGAGAGAGTTGCTAGTGAGAGATCTTGCTAAAGAACTTTTTTAGTAGATTAATCTTGCTTGGTCGCAATAGAAGTATACGATGGGAACAAACCCGAAAAAAATATTTCCATTCAATTTTTTTGTGGATTGCTCAGCACGGATTGTTTTTTGATTAGTCATACTTTTGCAAATCCAGCTCCACCCAAAGCGAGAAGAGGCAGGAGAGAGCACATGACCGCGGCCATCTTGGGTCCATAGGAGAATGCAATGATGAAGCCACTCACAAACGTCGCACTGTGTTGCACACAAATGGCTATCTTGTCCGATATACCCTGTCGGATCTTCTCTGTATCGCTACAGTCAACACAAAAAATTTTCTCACTCATTTTTATCATAGACTAAGAACTCAGAAAACATTGCACCGACTCTCAAGATAAATGTTTAAGTTGTACGTTTATAGATATCGCAAGATCGGCAAGATCGGTTGATTATCATGGTTCTGACAAATTTTTGCATATAATTGTTATCAATTGACAGAAAAAAATATCTTGCAAGACTCTACTAGAATATTGCAAGAGAGGAGACGATGTCTTGATCTCGAGCAACCGAAAAAGGCCTCAAGTCACTCATTACCGATCGCGAGAAGTGATATCAACAGATATAGCAGTGTTTTTTGTTGCTTTGTTCGGGTATATATAGAATTTAGGCGACAAATATAGAATTTACTCAGCGAGTCGTGTGACGAGAGTGCCAGTTTTCTGGTGGTCGAACCATGCAATGTCTTGTCTGAGGACTGCTTTGAAGGTCGTCTGCCTCAGTCGGAACAGAACATTCTCGCCTGCTAGAGTCACCATTGCAATCTATCAACACAATTACAACTGCCATCTGGACCATCAAGCAATACCATAAGATTAAATGAAATATATTTTTGTCAGAAGTTAGAAAAAAAAATCTGTTAAGTTCAAGTTTACAACCCTGGAGTCAAATTTTGGCAGTCAGAACTGATATAACTTTGAAAATACTTAAATTTTACTTTCTGATATTTTAAAACAAAACATTTCCTATGTCCTTTTTTAAAAATGTGAGTATCAGAAAAAAAAGTATAGAGGATCAGTCGAAAAACAGTCAATCAAAAAATAATTCTAACTTTAAGTCGCTCCATAGTGCCAAGTCTAAACTGGGATTATTAACCTCCCAAAGGATCCGGCTGGGAAGCATAGCTGACAGTTTCCTAACCTGGAAGTAGGATGATACGAAGACAGCAGCTCCAACGATGGACATATTGATGCAGATCTCGCTTATCTCAGTCTCAAAGATCGACAGAGTGTCTTCCATGACTAAAGCAAAATCGCAACTGTAATTTGACAGTGTGAAAAAATTCAGTGTCAATTTTTTTACAG
>NC_134469.1:70216145-70310834 GCF_964194025.1 Convolutriloba macropyga | reverse complement strand
TGACTAATATACTTTAATTCAGTTCAAATTTTAGTTCAAAAACTCGTTAGGTGCGGATAACATCTTCGGCATTCATTTTCATTGTTATATATATATATATATAATATATATATATATATATATATATATATATATATATATATACATAATATATTTATATATATATATATAATCTTTATATATATATATATATATATATTATATATGTATATATATATATATATATATATATATATATATATATATATATATATATATATATCTTTATATATATATATATATATATATATATATATATATATATACATATCTATATATATATATATATATATATATATATATATATATATATAAAATAAGATGCGAAAGTCACATTTGCTCGATTAAATGTTCTCTGATTTATTACAACTGAACATGAGCATATCTTAAGATCAGAGTTGTAAGCATGTGGACATTTGAGACCTAAAGCAAATTAAGATCAAATTTGCTTCAAGTATGGATATAAATTTTCCAAGTATCCAACACGATGCCTGTTTTTAGGCAAGCGTCGACAACAGTGACGAGAATTTGTCATTATTGTCAGAGCAAAGCGTCACATTTGTTCACACCGTCAAGGTTTTTTATGGTAACTCAACACGATAATTAATCAATTAGACCGAAAGCAAAAAATATCATTGCTGAATAAATGCAAAACGTTTCGAGTAAGAGTAGATGCGGATTTTTAAAAAGAAGTTTTGCAGCTACGCGTAATACGGCTCACAAGAAGAGTTAGCTTTTAAAATTGGGCCTCATATAATTACTTATTGAATTCGAGCAATTGAATTTGTTTCTCAATCGTTGAACTAAGTCGACAACCATTTTGCCAAACATTTTCGTCGGAAAAATGGTGGCCGTTTTTTGAGCGTGGCAGAACAGTAGACAAAGCCGATCTTTGGTATGACTTTGAATATTTAGATTCGTACCATCCTGCGTCAATACTTATTGTTCGCAAGTTTGTTCCCGCAGCAATGTTTTGCCTACGAATGGCGTTTCTATCGGTCAATATCAACTCCAAGGTGTTATGACATGTGTTTATGATCAAATAGGAATTCGGTTCGTGTTTGGCCGAACCACAGCTAACTTTTTTCCGTATCAGATGAAAAGAACACTGAATTCCGAAACATGTCAAGGAGTATACAACTGATGTTAGTCCGGCAGTGTAAATATTTACAAATTACAGATTATTTTAACAATATAACAGAAAATCTAATTGAATTGCATTTTTGTGGCATCCCAACGACAACCCAAAAAAATAAGTCTAGTTTATATTTCCAAATTTAAAGTCACGCAATGTTGAACAAGCAACCTTCTACAAACAAAGGTTCAAGTTAAAACTGAGCAGAAGAAGATTCTAATCGGCTTGGGGATTTTTTGTCTTGTTTGATTTTATTTTAACTGGGCAGTTCATTCCAATCTAGTATTGCCAATCTTACAAATGAATTCTGAATTTTGCTGGAAAAAAATAACAGGCTCCAGATCAATTTCTGTATCCTGTTACACTCATGAAGACTCCAAGTGACTAATGCACATCCAGTTGGTGGTGTAAAAGCGGGTCATGGCTGTTTTTTTTTATTTTCTAAGTAAAAATGTAATCCTTTTGTTCGTAAAAGTAGTTTTATGGGGAGTAGGTTCCGACTGTGTTTAATATCTTGAACATATTCAAATTTTTGTCTAATATATGTTGCATTTCACGCCAAGTTTAAATGTTTTTCCAAAGAAACTAATCTAAGGTAAACTAGATTCTGCTCAATTGCGTGAATGACAACTGCTGAGTATTTCAATTGACTTAATACCAGTGCACTTAAGACGAATCTCAAAAGTTTTTGTGGGATAGATTTTCTTATAGTGTAAATTGTTTTTCTTCCTATAAAATTCTTCGTAGGATATGTTTAAATTTCTCTTGAAATGTTCTTGGCCTTGCTTTCGTCAATGGATGTACCAAAATTTAAAATAACAGTATCGTCAGCATATTGTATAACTTTAGCTTCTTTGTCAACTATTGTTGCCATATCATTAACATACAGAATAAATAAAAGCGGGCCAAGTACTGTTGTACACCCCTAAGAGGCGATAATTCATCTGATAAGCAGTCTTGTAGGATGACAGATTGGCTACGGTTTGTAAGGAAACTTCTTATTAGATTTTATGAGCTTTCATCAAAACCTAAGTTGTCCAACTTGATATTCATAATTTCGTAATTGATTGAATCAAAAGCTTTTGAAAGATCAAGGAAAGCGGCCGTGACTAAATTGCTTATGTCAGTTTTGTTTTTTGATAAATTCTGTTCAAAATAATAGATTGTCGAGTATTTTCTCCTTAAACCATATAGATTTTTACGTGGTAAGTTGTTGTCGTGAGGGTACTGACAGGCCTGATTCCTAAGATGGTTTCAAAAATTTTAGATCGGAACGGGGTGATGGAGATTGGGTGATAGTTATCAGGTTCTTCAGGGTCATCTTTCTAGTACAGTGGAACAACATATGCGTGTTTAAGTTCATTGGGGAATTAAGATATTCTGATGTAATAGCTCACAAGAAAATTTATGTGAGGAACAATTACAGGACTCGCGTGTTTAATAGCCCATGCTGAAAAGTGTGATGGTCCGATTTAATTATTTCTTCCCAGTGCTTTAATTGCATCATGACAGTCTTTTTCCGTTGCAAAGTGAAATCTAAAGTTTTTTGGTTTAGAATTGCACGCATTTGATATCTGTAGTGGAAATTGGGGGCCAAGAAGCTTTCCAATTGTAGAGAAACGATAGTTTCTTATCTCATTTATCATCATTCACTTTTTTCTGTAATTTTCAGCGGCTTCAATAAGATTTGTATGAAATCTATTGAAATTCTATTAAATCTTTTGAAATATCTATGAAATCTTTTGAAATATCACAACAAATGAACCATTCGATTGATGATACCAAGCTTGTTCCCGTAGACATATTTCGCCTTGTGTCAATCCAGATGAACTAGCAAAACTGGACTGAACATTTGTCTGGAAATTTGAACAATGCTATGAATTGAGACTAAATAACTTATTTGAAGCCGATTCCCTTTTGGTTTTGTCTGATTTTGGCTGTTACGACTGATCTTGGTTAAAGTTGCTACTGAGCTTGTTTGAGATATTTGAGTAGAACGACATGAGTGAAAAGAGAAGGAAGTGTGCGCAAAATGTTTTGAATGATAGGTTTGCAACGTTCCGTAAGAAGCGGGTGAGAATGTTAAAATATAGCTGCAAAGTGATGATAAGAACAGATATAGTGCAATCTTTTAGGCTGTAACTGTTGAGAGGCACAAACTGAAATGACAAATTAGTGGGACATGGATTGATTTAAGTTGTGGCTGCTGGAGCAAAAGCTTCACCCTTGCCAAAAACGATAAAAATCTATTGCTCAGAACAATTTCTGATACCAGCTGACTAACCAGGTTGAGGTGCCCAAATGTAGTAGCCTCTGATCAGACCAAAGTTATCTCTAATTAGACCGTGGTAGACCAATGTTTCCCATGATCAGACTAATGTGCACTCGAAATCTCGTGTGCATTGAATTGCGCTCGAAACTGTCTCTGATCAGACCCTCTCAACCGGATCAAACCCTGTCCAAATCTTTGTCCATAGACTGTGTTCGAAACCACCTTTGGTCGTACTCGATCCAGACCCTTGTCCAAACTTATGTGCGCTCAAAATCAACTCTGATTTGACTTATGTGCGCTGGATATCCTCTGTTTAGAGACTGAAGTTAAACTTGGACGAGACTTTAAGTATCGCTATAAATTTAGTTTCATGAAAACTGATTCTTCCAGCTCAAAATGCAGTCAAGTCAATTCAAAATCAAAATTGTTTTGTGGAAAGAAGTAACTTTCAAAAACTGATAAAATGGAACCTTTGCTTGTCATTGCTACAAACGGTTGCTATTCTGAATTTTAAGGGGAATGCTCTTTTTTAAAGGATGGACACCTTTCTCTGATGGTTGTGATCGAAGGCGAAGAACTGCAAATGAATCTCTGATGAGAAGACATATGCTTTATTAGCTCTTAGCAGAGCCAACATCACTTACTCATCACAAATAAAACTGTATAAAAACGCTCAGTTTGACCTCTCATCAGATTTTTGTGAACTCGGAGTGATTTCTGCCGAGACCGTCCGAGATCAAAGTGACCTCTGATCAGACAAACTCAGACCGAATTGTCCTCTTAACAGACTCAAATTTGCAGACTTATGTGCTTTCAAACTGATTTCTAGACCCTGTAAAAGTGATTCAGAAACACGCCGTGTGCGTTCGGCTTGGGGACGATCAGAGGTCACTTCCGTCTGGGACTGCAGCCTGTGTAGGTAGGAAAAAACTGTTCATCTTGAATTCAACCCGAGTTCATGTCGGTCCTCGTTCAAAATGACTGATGAAAATACCCATTCAGACCGACATCACTCATGATCCAGATGTTGGTTTCATGAAATTTATTGCGTATTGCTGGCCTTGTTAAAAATTTCTCGACAGTATATGCTTTAACACACTGTACCAGGTGCGCGTTCAAAATTTGCGTGTCATGAATGAGGTCAAGCGAAACCCTTCACAAGGGAATCGTTAAGTGAACAGACTCACAGTCTTCGATTTGAACAACTTGGGTAGTGCTGTTGGTTCCGGCAGTATACTCCGGGGCTCCTTGAAGAGGAATCAACATGCTCTCCATCAAATCTCCAAATAGGATGATTAGCACAGGTAGCGCCACTCCAGTCAGAATGGATGCAACTATCCCCACAATCAACAGCATGATATCCAGCACAGAGGCAAATTTGAACTAAAAAAACATCCTAATAAAACTAACACCTACGACCAATTTTGCATAAGTCAATATGTCAGAATGTCTATAGAAGAAACAAGGCGGCTCGTTAATAAGCGTTCGTACATGATGTTCCGACCCGAGCTCATCTACATTTTTGACTTAATTTTCAACCAAATGAAGAAATAACAAAAATAGATGATTGAGTTTAAAACAATCGTTACACAACCTATCTACTAATTGATTAACATAATGACATGCCTTTTTACAGCGCCAATGAGATCTGACAATAAAGAGACTACGAGACTAAAAACAACAAAAAAAATTAACAAAAACAAAAATTTCACGGCATAAACTTAATATCTAAATTTAAAAGCACATAGTAACAACGTCAAAATGCAGTCAGAAAAAACCTTAACTACTCAAATTTAGTTTCTCTTAACTATACAGTGGATGGAAAGCTTTCTTAATGAGACTATGTTACTAGTCAGCAAAGAGAACTATCAATGAGGCGAAATTCAAAAATTGATAAACATTTTTTAAACCAAGAAATTTTAAAAGTCTTAAAAATCATTAGCTTTTAACTAAAAAATCCTTGATAAATAACTAAAAAGTTGTGGCAAAACCAAAAGGCCTTGTCTTTGGGTAGACTAAGTCTTAGAAACGAACTAAAGAAAAACTTAGAAAAAATTTAGAAACGATTGCTACCATTAAAATCATTAGCTATTATCTGAATATTACGTATTTTTAATTTAATTCTTATTTCTACTAATTCAGATGCAGGAATTATACTGAAAAATTAAATAAGTTTATTCGGGCCAGATCTGTAAACCATTTGGAGCTGTTACTACGCGATTGTTCTGAAGGAAGGTTAGAAACGCAAAAAATGACTACTCAAAAAACGTTTATTAAAATGCATATTGTCCAACAAACAAAGCATCGAGGACAAATATTATTAGTAGATGTGTTATTTTTGGAGATACGAGAAACTGGATGTGCCCTCTCATTGATGATAATAAGTTACAATTGGACGAAAAAAACAACAATAACTGAAAAGTTTGAAAAAGGTTTGAAAAAATATGTCATAAACTTTAAGACTAAGGGCTATAAACTCACCAACTGATTCGGTAACGTCAATAATTCAATCCTCAACTTCAAGTTTAAGAGACTTGTCAGCAATTTAAAGCTACCTAAAGAACAAAAACAGCAATTTCAAGAAAAAAATTGAGTGAGAAAAGTGTCGAAGGCATTAAAAAATGAACTTTTCACTAGAAACTTTCCTATGTTCAATTAATTTATAACAGCAAGGGGATTTCTCTTTTTTATCAATATAATTTCAAGAAATCAAATATGAACAAATACAATAGAACCACGAAATTTTTGAGAAAACTCGTAGTATAAACGCCATTAATTTCAATAGCTTTGTTTGCCACTCATAATTTGCCAATAAGGCCATACAACAAGTTATTGACGACTAAGACTGACAAACAGTCCACGAAAAAAAGTTTAGGATCGGTTAATGTTCAAAAAAAATTTCAAAAAATTTTTAAAGTCCTAAGAACCATTAAACTTAAAAGCTTTTAACGGAGGTCAAAAACTACGCTAAAAAACACGATGGCAGTAGAAAGATATTTGTCATGCATAGATAATCAATAAGAGATCACAATAAGTCTTAAAACAATGAAACAACAATAAAAGCAGGCGGAAACCAAAATTCAGTAGAAAAGTTCGAGAACAAAATTTCGAAGCCATTTAAAACATTAGCTTTTTTTCTGAAAACTTTATCTCTGATCCACTGAAAACTTTACGATTGGTTAATGTTCAGAAAAGTATTCGAAAAATTATTTTTAAATTCTCAACGGCCATTAAATTCAGTAAATTTCAATGGAAGTTAGTAAGTACGCCCAAAAATAATTCAATAGGAGAATAGGGATGTTTGTCATGCGTAGGTGATCAATAAGACATAACAACAAGTCTTATGACTATGAAAACAACAACAAAAACAGGGTCGAAGCCATTTGAAACAATAGGCTTTTCTCTGAAAAATTTATCTGTATTGCACTGAACGTCTTCTTTAAGCCAATAGGAGCTGTCACTTTTAGGATAATGTGATAAAATTTCAAAAGTAACCAATAATACAGAAATATCCAAAAAAAAATTTAAAACCTTTTGAAACCTTGTGTCATTGAAGTCATTACGAATAGTTAGAACATAAAACCGCCAGCTAGATCAAAAGATAAAACTTGATTACAGTAGGACGGAAGAGGGTGCTGTCATCACAGAGACTGACTTACAGTTCACGATAAAAGGTTTATGATTGGTTAATGTTAAAAAAAATTTTCGAAAATTTATTTTTTTTAAAGTTTCAGCAGCCATTAGCTCTCCTCTCAAAGCACTAGATACAATCACTTAAATCTCTTTACGGATTAGTTTGCACTGTTACTCAATGAAGCCATGCCATAAGGCTCCAAAACATTAGTAAAACCTCAAATAAAAATTCAAAATTTCATTTAAAATGACGAAAACTCAGAGTCAAATTTAAAAAAAAAATATGAGAAACTCCCTGAAAACAATTTTTTCGTTCATTGGTCTTCACTTGACTGTAAAGCAGCTTTTCAATTAAGGGAACCTCGATATGAACAGTGACTTGTCTCTTGGCTATTGAAAAAAGCAAAAAAAGCAGAAAAATTTTATAAAAAAAGAGCTCTCAAATAGATTTTGATTTTTTTTTGATATTGAAGCTCCCTATGAGACCAGAACTAATCTTTTTTATCACCATTAGTCTATTAGGAACACAAATTTGGTTCATTTTTGGCTAGAAATTCAAGTTTAAAATACTATTTTTATAGAAAATGTCTTCATTTGAAGAAAAATCAGACTAAAAGTGAACAAATATCCCATGTTCACACAAAATATCAATCCTCGATAACTCCTCGAGAACAAGGAAAATCAAAAAAATCTTTTTAATTTTGAATTCTACGCTGGATCAGCTTTTTAATGATACCACTCACATTTCTCTGCGATGAATATATCGATCGGCCAAAATTGACTGAACAAAAAAAACCCATTTGAGTATATAGTTCCTCCCCCACCCACAAGTGGGGTCGGAACAAAAAAAAACATTTTTGACCAATTTTTACTCAAGTTTTTGTTCAATTACTTGTACGAAACAATCGATTTCCTCTGAACTTTCGTTTAAACTGCCATTTCCAAATATCTGAAGCACAGAGAAGTTACTCCAGTTTCATTGAAATTTCGAATTGCATCAATTTAAAACTCTTTATCTTTTATCAAAGCCTGAGCTACCTTCAAACTGAAATAATATTATAAATACAAGAACGCTTGAATACGTCTATTTTCATTACTGATATTTGTCCCCAATTTAGTGGGGGGGGGGGAGGAATTATATACTCAAATTTGTTTCCTTTGTCCAGTAAGTTTTCGCCGATCGATATATTTATCGTCAAGATTTTAGAGTAGTATCATTAAAAAGCATGCCCACAGTAGAAAATCAAATTTAAAAGATTTTTTTTTCGCTTTTTCCAGAGTTACGAAGATTTAAGTTTATGTGAATTTTAGTCTATTTTAGTTAAATCGGTTGACGAGAACCTCACTGTTTTTAAGGTTAGATATAAAAGAGATTTTATGAAATGTTCGAACCAACTGTTTTGGCTAATTTTTTTTCTAATTTCTGTAATTTTTTCTTTTAAAAAATTGCCTCAAATACGCTTTGTTTGGCCCACTTTGACTTGTAATGCAGACAAAAAAAGCGCAAACACAATCTTCATTTACTCAGCTAACATCTATTTATAACCTCCGGTTCCGAAGAAAGTGTTCAGGAACTAATACTTTAGCGGTTTTCCACTAATTTATGCTGCTAGTTTTCTTTAAAAAAATTATTTGCTTTTGATATTTCAAGATATTCTTTAGCCAAAAAAACTAACTGGCAGATATTGAGACAATTGCGCATTTAAGCAGCAATAACGAAGCCAGTTTTTGGTCAAATAATTTTTTTTGCAAAGAATAAAGGTTCGCAAAAATTTTGGTCTGTTTTTTTAAAATATTTATTGTATTTTTTATATGAAACACAGGCAAATTTCAGGGTTTTTATGGCTCAGACAAAGACAAATAGGTTTTTTTTGAAACATTAATGAACTCTTGAGTTTTGCCAGCCTTTATCAGCATCTATGAAGGTATTAAAAATTATTTAATGTTTAGATATCTAATGAAGATAGGAATTCAACAATCAACATATCTTGAATTTTTGTCAAATTAGCTACTTCGGTTACTTTTGGATCAATTTTTCTGTTTTCAGGGCCAAGCATCAATAACCTGACCAACTGATTGGTCTAATTGTCGAATTTTGAAGTCCCAAAGACTTCGGATTGTTGAGAGTCTTGTACTATTTTTTTATAAATAATTTGAAATTTATTTAATTTAATTTATTCTTTTTTCTTTTAATTGATTTCTTTGTTATAAACTAATTACAAAACAGAATGATTTGAAATCAAAACAAAGTAGTTTTTGACAGATAAATTTACGTTAGAGGACAGAAAATGGACATACATAATAAGGTCAACAAAAACTTATGTTTTTTTTAGATTATTTTGCTTAAAATTGTTTGTGAAATTTTGAGATCTGAGTGTATTCGTTGCTGCCTTGTAGTCTTTTGACGTAATATCACTAACGACAAGTGCAAGTGGCTTCGTAAGTATAAAAAAATTTTCTCTCTTTACTGTTTTTTAGTTTAATTTTTACAGTTGTTATGACATATGGTTTTGAAAAAAATAGTTTTTTAAAAAGTATTGTTTCTTTTGAGACCTGCAACGTTTAATCTTATTTATGTTACCTTTTTTGTGTAGATGTTGCAAAAAACATATTGCATTATGTTTTCAAAGAACTATAGTGCTGTCTTCTTAGCTGTTTTTTTTGTTAAATGAAGGTTTTTTGGCCCTCTTATTACAATAAATTCATTTTTAAAAATTTTTTGGATATTATCTAGATTTCGAGTTTTTTGAGGTCTTGTCCGATTATTATGGTAAGTAATGACAATTTTAAAACCCAGTCACATATCACTATAAATGCCTACAAAGAAGGAGCAGTTGGTTGTGTCTATTGTTTTGAGTGAACAGCTATGATTTTATAAGCGTCGACACGTTTCCTCGCAAAACTTAATGGAGTTTTTTTTGTTATTTTTTGACTGTGTTTGTTTGTTTTTGCATCCTTACTACTTTCTGGATAACGATAGCCTTCAATGGCTTGATATGATGTAGGAAATGACGTTATTGACTGATTTCTGTGTTTTTTTTAACTTTGTCCTTTTTTAGTTTTTTTAACTTTGGCCTTTTTTAGTTTTCTGCTTGTCAATTGATCTAAAAAAAACAGGTGTCATATCTTTTGCAAAGTACAAGTCAATTAGTTTAGCATAGTTTTTATCAGATGTTATCCTTTCTTTTTCAATAATTTTAAAAAAAATAGATAGACATTGAGCTTTGGTCGTAACTAATGATTTTTGCTTTTTTTATTTTGTCGTTGGTCTTGTCTCTTACTCTCCTTAGTGGCAGTTATCATCGGTCCTCTAGAGAATAATTTTTTAAATTGTACTCTGGTTTTCGCTTAAACCAATTTTTTAAAAAGATACATCAGTTTTTTTCGAATATATGAACTTTTCCATCATTTCCTCATTTTTGGACAATTAAATCAGAAACGCTGATGACCAGAATCGAAACATTATTTGCACTTGCACTTTACGAGACTCCTTGTTTTCAATTTTGATTAGTTCATTAAAACAAGGAAAGTGAGCGTTATAATAGCAGGGTGAAGTCTGCCACAATGAGTTTTCTTTTCTTTTCAATACTAGAATTTAAAATGACATTGACGTTTTTTTCGGCTATTTTTGACGTTTTTTGCGGCTATTTTTGACGTTTTCCCGGCTATTTTTGACGTTTTTTTCGGCTATTTTTGACGTTTTTTTCGACTATTTTTGACGTTTTTCCGGCTATTTTAGGCGATTTTTTCCGCTAGCCGAGACTTGGATTAAGAATTGCCAAGTCTTAAATCAGACTTGGATTAAGAATTGCCAAGTCTTAAATCAGACTTGGATTAGGAATTGCCAAGTCTTAAATCAGACTTGGATTAAGAATTGCCAAGTCTTAAATCAGACTTGGATTAGACTTGCCAAGTCTTAAATCAGACTTGGATTAGACTTGCCAAGTCTCAGCCCAGACTTGGATTTAGACTGCCAAGTGTAAAAAGTGACATGATCATAGCTCTGAATCAGTAATGAAAGAGGACTTGGAATTAGACTTGCCCAGTACTGAAAATGACTTGGCGTTAGGCCCGGGTCACCCTTGCCAAAATGATAAAAATCTATTGCTCAGAACAATTTCTGATACCAGCTGACTAACCAGGTTGAGGTGCCCAAATGTAGTAGCGTCTGATTAGACCGTTCAAGACCAACGTTATCTCTAATTAGACCGTTGTAGACCAATGTTTCCCATGACCAGACTAATGTGCACTCGAAATCTCGTGTGCATTGAATTGCGCTCGAAACTGTCTCTGATCAGACCCTCTCAACCGGATCAAACCCTGTCCCAAATCCTTGTCCAGACTGTGTTCGAAACCATCTTTGGTCGTACTCGATCCAGACCCTTGTCCAAACTTATGTGCGCTCAAAATCAATTCTGATTTGACTTATGTGCGCTGGATATCCTCTGTTTAGAGACTGAAGTTAAACTTGGACGAGACTTTAAGTATCGCTATAAATTTAGTTTCATGAAAACTGATTCTTCCAGCTCAAAATGCAGTCAAGTCAATTCAAAATCAAAATTGTTTTGTGGAAAGAAGTAACTTTCAAAAACTGATAAAATGGAACCTTTGCTTGTCATTGCTACAAACGGTTGCTATTCTGAATTTTAAGGGGAATGCTCTTTTTTAAAGGATGGACAACTTTCTCTGATGGTTGTGATCGAAGGCGAAGAACTGCAAATGAATCTCTGATGAGAAGACATATGCTTTATTAGCTCTTAGCAGAGCCAACATCACTTACTCATCACAAATAAAACTGTATAAAAACGCTCAGTTTGACCTCTCATCAGATTTTTGTGAACTCGGAGTGATTTCTGCCGAGACCGTCCGAGATCAAAGTGACCTCTGATCAGACAAACTCAGACCGAATTGTCCTCTTAACAGACTCAATTTTGCAGACTTATGTGCTTTCAAACTGATTTCTAGACCCTGTAAAAGTGATTCAGAAACACGCCGTGTGCGTTCGGCTTGGGGACGATCAGAGGTCACTTCCGTCTGGGACTGCAGCCTGTGTAGGTAGGAAAAAACTGTTCATCTTAAATTCAACCCGAGTTCATGTCGGTCCTCGTTCAAAATGACTGATGAAAATACCCATTCAGACCGACATCACTCATGATCCAGATGTTGGTTTCATGAAATTTATTGCGTATTGCTGGCCTTGTTAAAAATTTCTCGACAGTATATGCTTTAACACACTGTACCAGGTGCGCGTTCAAAATTTGCGTGTCATGAATGAGGTCAAGCGAAACCCTTCACAAGGGAATCGTTAAGTGAACAGACTCACAGTCTCCGATTTGAACAACTTGGGTAGTGCTGTTGGTTCCGGCAGTATACTCCGGGGCTCCTTGAAGAGGAATCAACATGCTCTCCATCAAATCTCCAAATAGGCAAATAGGATGATTAGCACAGGTAGCGCCACTCCAGTCAGAATGGATGCAACTATCCCCACAATCAACAGCATGATATCCAGCACAGAGGCAAATTTGAACTAAAAAAACATCCTAATAAAACTAACACCTACGACCGATTTTGCATAAGTCAATATGTCAGAATGTCTATAGAAGAAACAAGGCGGCTCGTTAATAAGCGTTCGTACATGATGTTCCGACCCGAGCTCATCTACATTTTTGACTTAATTTTCAACCAAATGAAGAAATAACAAAAATAGATGATTGAGTTTAAAACAATCGTTACACAACCTATCTACTAATTGATTAACATAATGCCATGCTTTATCACAGCGCCAATGAGATCTGACAATAAAGAGACTACGAGACTAGGAACAACAAAAAAATTCACAAAAACAAAAATTTCACGGCATAAACTTAATATCTAAATTTAAAAGCACATAGTAACAACGTCAAAATGCAGTCAGAAAAAACCTTAACTACTCAAATTTAGTTTCTCTTAACTATACAGTGGATGGAAAGCTTTCTTAATGAGACTATGTTACTAGTCAGCAAAGAGAACTATCAATGAGGCGAAATTCAAAAATTGATAAACATTTTTTAAACCAAGAAATTTTAAAAGTCTTAAAAATCATTAGCTTTTAACTAAAAAATCCTTGATAAATAACTAAAAAGTTGTGGCAAAACCAAAAGGCCTTGTCTTTGGGTAGACTAAGTCTTAGAAACGAACTAAAGAAAAACTTAGAAAAAATTTAGAAACGATTGCTACCATTAAAATCATTAGCTATTATCTGAATATTACGTATTTTTAATTTAATTCTTATTTCTACTAATTCAGATGCAGGAATTATACTGAAAAATTAAATAAGTTTATTCGGGCCAGATCTGTAAACCATTTGGAGCTGTTACTACGCGATTGTTCGGAAGGAAGATTAGAAACGCAAAAAATGACTACTCAAAAAACGTTTATTAAAATGCATATTGTCCAACAAACAAAGCATCGAGGACAAATATTATTAGTAGATATGTTATTTTTGGAGATACGAGAAACTGGATGTGCCCTCTCATTGATGATAATAAGTTACAATTGGACGAAAAGAACAACAATAACTGAAAAGTTTGAAAAAGGTTTGAAAAAATATGTCATAAACTTTAAGACTAAGGGCTATAAACTCACCAACTGATTCGGTAACGTCAATAATTCAATCCTCAACTTCAAGTTTAAGAGACTTGTCAGCAATTTAAAGCTACCTAAAGAACAAAAACAGCAATTTCAAGAAAAAAATTGAGTGAGAAAAAGGTCGAAGGCATTAAAAAATGAACTTTTCACTAGAAACTTTCCTATGTTCAATTAATTTATAACAGCAAGGGGATTTCTCTTTTTTATCAATATAATTTCAAGAAATCAAATATGAACAAATACAATAGAACCACGAAATTTTTGAGAAAACTCGTAGTATAAACGCCATTAATTTCAATAGCTTTGTTTGGCACTCATAATTTGCCAATAAGGCCATACAACAAGTTATTGACGACTAAGACTGACAAACAGTCCACGAAAAAAAGTTTAGGATCGGTTAATGTTCAAAAAAAATTTCAAAAAATTTTTAAAGTCCTAAGAACCATTAAACTTAAAAGCTTTTAACGGAGGTCAAAAACTACGCTAAAAAACACGATGGCAGTAGAAAGATATTTGTCATGCATAGATAATCAATAAGAGATCACAATAAGTCTTAAAACAATGAAACAACAATAAAAGCAGGCGGAAACCAAAATTCAGTAGAAAAGTTCGAGAACAAAATTTCGAAGCCATTTAAAACATTAGCTTTTTTTCTGAAAACTTTATCTCTGATCCACTGAAAACTTTACGATAGGTTAATGTTCAGAAAAGTATTCGAAAAATTATTTTTAAATTCTCAACGGCCATTAAATTCAGTAAATTTCAATGGAAGTTAGTAAGTACGCCCAAAAATAATTCAATAGGAGAATAGGGATGTTTGTCATGCGTAGGTGATAAATAAGACATAACAACAAGTCTTATGACTATGAAAACAACAACAAAAACAGGGTCGAAGCCATTTGAAACAATAGGCTTTTCTCTGAAAAATTTATCTGTGTTGCACTGAACGTCTTCTTTAAGCCAATAGGAGCTGTCAACTTTAGGATAATGTGATAAAATTTCAAAAGTAACCAATAATACAGAAATATCCAAAAAAAATTTTAAAACCTTTTGAAACCTTGTGTCATTGAAGTCATTACGAATAGTTAGAAGATAAAACCGCCAGCTAGATCAAAAGATAAAACTTGATTACAGTAGGACGGAAGAGGGTGCTGTCATCACAGAGACTGACTTACAGTTCACGATAAAAGGTTTATGATTGGTTAATGTTAAAAAAAATTTTCGAAAATTTATTTTTTTTTAAAGTTTCAGCAGCCATTAGCTCTCCTCTCAAAGCACTAGATATAATCACTTAAATCTCTTTACGGATTAGTTTGCACTGTTACTCAATGAAGCCATGCCATAAGGCTCCAAAACATTAGTAAAACCTCAAATAAAAATTCAAAATTTCATTTAAAATGACGAAAACTCAGAGTCAAATTTAAAAAAAAATATGAGCAACTCCCTGAAAACAATTTTTTCGTTCATTGGTCTTCACTTGACTGTAAAGCAGCTTTCCAATTAAGGGAACCTCGATATGAACAGTGACTTGTCTCTTGGCTATTGAAAAAAGCAAAAAAAGCAGAACAATTTTATAAAAACAGAGCTCTCAAATAGATTTTGATTTTTTTTTGATATTGAAGCTCCCTATGAGACCAGAACTAGTCTTTTTTATCACCATTAGTCTATTAGGAACACAAATTTGGTTCATTTTTGGCTAGAAATTCAAGTTTAAAATACTATTTTTATAGAAAATGTCTTCATTTGAAGAAAAATCAGACTAAAAGTGAACAAATATCCCATGTTCACACTAAATATCAATCCTCGATAACTCCTCGAGAACAAGGAAAATCAAAAAAATCTTTTTAATTTTGAATTCTACGCTGGATCAGCTTCTTAATGATACCACTCACATTTCTCTGCGATGAATATATCGATCGGCCAAAATTGACTGAACAAAAAAAACCCATTTGAGTATATAGTTCCTCCCCCCCCCCCCCCACAAGTGGGGTCGGAACAAAAAAAAAACATTTTTGACCAATTTTTACTCAAGTTTTTGTTCAATTACTTGTACGAAACAATCGATTTCCTCTGAACTTTCGTTTAAACTGCCATTTCCAAATATCTGAAGCACAGAGAAGTTACTCCAGTTTCATTGAAATGTCGAATTGCATCAATTTAAAACTCTTTAGCTTTTATCAAAGCCTGAGGTACCTTAAAACTGAAATAATATTATAAATACAAGAACGCTTGAATACGTCTATTTTCATTACTGATATTTGTCCCCAATTTAGTGGGGGGGGGGGAGGAATTATATACTCAAATTTGTTTCCTTTGTCCAGTAAGTTTTCGCCGATCGATATATTTATCGTCAAGATTTTAGAGTAGTATCCTTAAAAAGCATGCCCACAGTAGAAAATCAAATTTAAAAGATTTTTTGTTTTTCGCGTTTTCCAGAGTTACGAAGATTTAAGTTTATGTGAATTTTAGTCTATTTTAGTTAAATCGGTTGACGAGAACCTCACTGTTTTTAAGGTTAGATATAAAAGAGATTTTATGAAATGTTCGAACCAACTGTTTTGGCTAATTTTTTTTAATTTCAGTAATTTTTCTTTTAAAAAATTGCCTCAAATACGCTTTTTTTGGCCCACTTTGACTTGTAATGCAGACAAAAAAAGCGCAAACACAATCTTCATTTACTCAGCTAACATCTATTTATAACCTCCGGTTCCGAAGAAAGTGTTCAGGAACTAATACTTTAGCGGTTTTCCACTAATTTATGCTGCTAGTTTTCTTTAAAAAAATTATTTGCTTTTGATATTTCAAGATATTCTTTAGCCAAAAAAACTAACTGGCAGATATTGAGACAATTGCGCATTTAAGCAGCAATAACGAAGCCAGTTTTTGGTCAAATAATTTTTTTTGCAAAGAATAAAGGTTCGCAAAAATTTTGGTCTGTTCTTTTAAAATATTTATTGTATTTTTTATATGAAACACAGGCAAATTTCAGGGTTTTTATGGCTCAGACAAAGACAAATAGGTTTTTTTTTTAAACTTAAATGAACTCTTGAGTTTTGCCAGCCTTTGATGTTCTTGTTGTAGTCTTATGACAAAATCAAATTAACCAACTTTTGAAATCAGCATCTATGAAGGTATTAAAAATTATTTAATGTTTAGATATCTAATGAAGATAGGAATTCAACAATCAACATATCTTGAATTTTTGTCAAATTAGCTACTTCGGTTACTTTTGGATCAATTTTTCTGTTTTCAGGACCAAGCATCAATAAACTGACCAACTGATTGGTCTAATTGTCGAATTTTGAAGTCCCAAAGACTTCGGATTGTTGAGAGTCTTGTACTATTTTTTTATAAATAATTTGAAATTTATTTAATTTAATTTATTCTTTTTTCTTTTAATTGATTTCTTTGTTATAAACTAATTACAAAACAGAATGATTTGAAATCAAAACAAAATAGTTTTTGACAGATAAATTTACGTTAGAGGACAGAAAATGGACATACATAAAAAGGTCAACAAAAACTTATGTTTTTTTTAGATTATTTTGCTTAAAATTGTTTGCGAAATTTTGAGATCTGAGTGTATTCGTTGCTGCCCTGTAGTCTTTTGACGTAATATCACTAACGACAAGTGCAAGTGGCTTCGTAAGTATAAAAAAATTTTCTCTCTTTACTGTTTTTTAGTTTCATTTTTACAGTTGTTATGACATATGGTTTTGAAAAAATAGTTTTTTAAAAAGTATTGTTTCTTTTGAGACCTGCAACGTTTAATCTTATTTATGTTACCTTTTTTGTGTAGATGTTGCAAAAAAACATATTGCATTATGTTTTCAAAGAACTATAGTGCTGTCTTCTTAGCTGTTTTTTTTTGTTAAATGAAGGTTTTTTGGCCCTCTTATTACAAAAATTCATTTTTAAAAATTTTTTGGATATTATCTAGATTTCGAGTTTTTTTTAGGTCTTGTCCGATTATTATGGTAAGTAATGACAATTTAAAACCAGTCACATATCACTATAAATGCCTACAAAGAAGGAGCAGTTGGTTGTGTCTATTGTTTTGAGTGAACAGCTATGATTTTATAAGCGTCGACACGTTTCCTCGCAAAACTTAATGGAGTTTTTTTTGTTATTTTTTGACTGTGTTTGTTTGTTTTTGCATCCTTACTACTTTCTGGATAACGATAGCCTTCAATGGCTTGATATGATGTTGGAAATGACGTTATTGACTGATTTCTGTGTTTTTTTTAACTTTGTCCTTTTTTAGTTTTTTTTTAACTTTGTCCTTTTTTAGTTTTCTGCTTGTCAATTGATCTAAAAAAAAAACAGGTGTCATATCTTTTGCAAAGTACAAGTCAATTAGATAAGCATAGTTTTTATCAGATGTTATCCTTTCTTTTTCAATAATTTTAAAAAAAATAGATAGACATTGAGCTTTGGTCGTAACTAATGATTTTTGCTTTTTTTATTTTGTCGTTGGTCTTGTCTCTTACTCTCCTTAGTGGCAGTTATCATCGGTCCTCTAGAGAATAATTTTTTAAATTGTACTCTGGTTTTCGCTTAAACCAATTTTTTAAAAAGATACATCAGTTTTTTTCGAATATATGAACTTTTCCATCATTTCCTCATTTTTGGACAATTAAATAAGAAACGCTGATGACCAGGATCGGAACATTATTTGCACTTGCACTTTACGAGACTCCTTGTTTTCAATTTTGATTAGTTCATTAAAACGAGGAAAGTGAGCGTTATAATAGCAGGGTGAAGTCTGCCACAATGAGTTTTCTTTTCTTTTCAATACTAGAATTTAAAATGACATTAACGTTTTTTTTTCCGAATTTTTGAACAGCACTTGCGAAGACTGGCCAACCTGCAAAATAAACCTATTGCGATTCTTGCAAGATGCATGCAAATTAACATCTGAACCCAAATTGAGAGCAATCAAATAATTTAAACCAAATATGGACCGAATACCCATAGAGAAGTTCGCAGGCAAGTGTTTATGAACTCAGATATATGTGAACTGGAATTTTCCGTGGTTTGGAAGTAACTTGGAACACACATTTTCACTTAGTCCTCATTCCTATTAAGTTATTTCTATTTCTACCAATATTAGGCCGTATTGGTAAAAGCACACATATAAGCGCATGATGATTAAAAAGTGCAAAAATGGTATAGAAATTTTGCTGAACAACTTTCAGTCTTTTTTTAAAAAAATTGTTCCTTTACTTTAGTGAATTGCATGCATGTCTGATTTACAGTAAAAAAAAATTTCGACAGAACCAAATTTTTGACAATCCATGTCAAAATTTTTGACAAGGATTGACAAGACAGGGGTTAGTTTCTGCTGCAAAGAGAACAAAAGAAGAAAGAAAGAAAGAAACAGAAAGAAAGAAAGAAAGAACGAAAAAAAGAAAAAAAGAAAGAGCGATAGCCAGAGAAAGAAGACAGTGATGCATAAAGATAGAGAGATACTGTTAAGCATGATTAAAACCCTGTTGTTCAGCAGAGCTTTTGAATTAAATTTGCAGTAAAAAAAAAATAAAATTTACCGGGCAAAACCCCGGTTGAGGTGCCACACGAAAGAAACCTCTGATCAGACCATCCCAAACCAAAGTGGCCACTGATCAAATTGATGTGCGTTTGAAACACCGTGTGCGCTCGGAGTGCGCTCGAAGTTGTCTCCGGTAAGACCTGGCAGGACGAAAATGACCTCTAATCAGACCCAAATCAGACCATTTTCAAGACGATTGTGTGCTCAAAAATACTTCTGATAAGACTATTGTGCGCTCGAAATTGCCTCTTATCAGACTCAATTGCGCTCGAAATAGATCAGTGGATAGTTTTCACTATGAATGAATCTCTTTAGTTTGCTATAATATATTCATTTCAAAAAAAATTTGATGTTTGCGGTTTTAAATTCAAATGAGAAAAAACCAATTCTAAAATTGTTGGTAAGGAACTGAAACACAACTGCTGAGAAGAAAAAATATTTAGCATACAATTAGAGCATATTTCTGACTCAATTGATGAACTTATACAGCTTTCCGTAAGAAACGTCGTGGTTATCATTTTATCAAAATTTTTTCTTAAGGGGACCGGAATTTGCTATCAGCTGGACCCCTCTGATTCCGATCAGAGGCAGCAGACTGTAGATGTGTCTGTGATAGGAATGCTACTTTTTTGTTGCCTCTTGGCACAGTCAACATCTCTCAATAAAAAATACAAAAATTCGAACAAATCGCGCCAAAATGGTCTCTGATCAGATTCAATTTTGCTTCAAATTGTCTCTGTTTAGACTGGTGTGCGCTTGAATCTGCCTCTGATCAGACCGACGCAGATGGAAATGACATCTGATCAGAACATTACCATCTGGAAGAAACCCCTAATCAGACCATCACCAAACCGAATTTATCTTTGATCATACTTAACCGCGCTCAAACCAAATCCCAGGCCCAAAAATTATGGTCTGGAAACACACCATGTGCGTTGAACTTGGGTCTGATCCGAGGTGGCTTCCGTCTGAAACTAAACTTTTTTAAGAGTTTTTCATAGGCTCCTTTACTGAATACTATTAAATTTAACTGATATAGAAAAAGTTTGCCAGGCACTTAATTGGGAAGCCATCGAAATACTGCAAAGTTGATTATTTTTCTTAATCCTAGCACGCTAGGATATAACACGAAGCACTCCTGAATTTTTGTCTTCTGTGCTTAATTCGCTATCTTTTGTTATTATTGGCGTTGAATAAAACAAGCTGTAATGCAAAGGACTACTTTCTTTCCTGTGCCTAGTTTATCCCACTTTTAAGAAGTTGGGCGAACTTTATGGTAGCCCCAATTTTTTTGTTCACACCTTCTTCTGGCTATTTGAGGACATCCCAGGCTAGTATAGGAGGAACGAATTTTAAGTCCTCTGCGTCTAGAGTTTTAATACACAGAAAAATTTTTGGAATTTTGTTTCTTTGTGAAAACAAAATTCTCAACCATTTCTATCACCAACTTAGCGCAACAAAGCCTGTTTTTTTAAATCAAATAAAACTAACTTTTTGATAAAAATTTTATCATCTAAGACAGAAAGCGGCTTTGCTGAGGTTTATGTGAACAACAAGCATATTTCAGTTTTTCAATGTCTCCATATAGAACAGAAATACAAAAGAATGCGTTTTCCAGGAAAAGAATTTGAAAAAAAGTTTCCGGGACTATTGTTCTGCCACTTAATAGAAATAATTATGAAAACTATTCAATAAATTTGTATCAGTTTCCAGGGATTTGCATATCTGAAACCATTTGTTAAGGCTAAGAAACACCTGAAAACAAGATTTCACTGATTAACTGGCCCTCTTCCTTGAATGATTTTGGGGTTCGTTTTCGACTATCTCGACAGAATTTGCAGACATTTTTTTAAATAAAACTATCTCAACTTCTACAGCCACAATTACCGATGCTTTTGACCAAAATATACTTAATGAGAGTGGTAAAGAGTATGGAAAACAGTTAACCTTGAATCAAAATTCATCAGTGATAAACAACTTATTGAGCTTAATCAAAACCGTCAGTAAGGCATGCAAAAGAATAAAAACTTAAAGGATTTGTGTTTGGTTACAACACGTTTTTATGAAAAGTACTTTATATCATTTTTTATAATATAGGTGCAACTAAGACTTCCGTAATTAAAAGTTACTCATGTTTTTTTTATTTTTCTGAATGCTCAATTTTTTTTGTGTCGGTTTTGTTTCAAAATTCGATGAACCAACTTTATTTTTTTTTCGTAACAGCTTGGCAAAAAACAATGCTTGGAGTTAAAACAAACGTTTCTGAATTATCAAATTCGACGAATTTTTTGGACATATAATAATCTTTTAAATGCGGATGTGGGAATACTGTGTGCCGCGCACAGATCAAGCAAGCCTTCTTCTTGTTCGGTGTTTATCGTTATTAATATATAATTTTTTGTTTTTTTTTTGAATTTCGCTGGAATTAATTCCAGAAATTATGCTGGTTGATCTGGTTTAGCTTCATGCTGGTTTGATTAAAAAGAAAAGCACAAATTTTTTTTTGTGTGTTTCCATCCGTGATCTGAAACTTGACTCTATGGAAAAATCAATTCTTTCACAGTGTGAGTTCTAACATTTTTTTCCTACTTGAGGACAATATTAAATTTAAGCCTAGGAAGTTTCATATCTCTGATCGTGAGTCGAACAAAAAATTTTCTATTGCCAAATTTGGGAATCTCCAAAAATGGTTTCCGATTCGGGTTCGTTCCCACAACCGACGCAAACTTAGTCTCAGAGCTCACATACTGCGACACTACGCTGTAGAACATACGATTTGAAAAATAATATATGATGGAAGTTTATCCGAATAGCCAGAAGAACTAACCAGAAATTGAGCACCGTCTTTATTGTTGAGCCAATGTCGACGACATCATATATTATCAAGCCCGAGTCAAGGACAATCTTTTAAGTTCTAGACAAAATTGAGGTCACTGTTTAAATTCGAGTCAAAATGTTTTCAATCGTAATATCTATTGGGCACGTCTTTTCATGCCTAATAACGGTCGAGGACTTTTTTTAATCAGAAGTCGAGTTTCAAGGGATCACAGAAAATCTCATCACTTCAGTTAAATCAAATCTTTTTCTACATTTGTAATAAACGAAAAACAAATTCCTTATCAAAACCTTGTCGACAAAAACAAAACTTCCATGACAAATACCGATTTTTATAACGGCATATTTTTGTGGACACGAGTTACAACGATTATATTTGAAAAGACTCTTACTATCTTCAGGTAGACCAATGGTGCTTTCCAACCAAGCTTAGGCGTGTCATTAATGTCCATCGACATCTGACCAACTTCACCTTTCTCATTTGGCGGCAAGTTGCTGTCTTCAGTTGTTAAAATTTTAATGGCCTCACCACTGTCATCTTTTGACGTTACACTTTTCTGTCTAAACAGAAACAGAAGCGAAATTAGACATTGGTACATTAAGGTACCAAAAAGCTACGTACACCTGAATATTTTTTAAAAAGCAATACAAAAATCAAATAATATAACCTTTTGAGTTCAAATTTGTTCTCTAATAACATGTCATTAAACCTTTAGATTTTTTAACGTCTAGTAGATGGTTTGTATAGTTTTCATACAGGTTTCTCACGACGTCTGCGTCAAGTTCATTTCAAATTTCATACACTTTTTCTTCTAAATTTTCCCAAAAAACTGTCTGTTTTCGTAACCATTGCTTCAAAATCGCGCACAAATTTTCAATCGGATTCAGATCGGGACTGCGAGCTGGCCATTCCAGTTCCATCTACTCATTTTCTTGGAAAGAATTGCCGATAATCTTCGATTTATGCATAGGAGTTTTATCTTGTTGAAAAATAATGTACAGGAAATGCGATTTCTCTTCGTAATTTTTTTCAAAATTGCCCAATAATCAACAGCCTTTTGGCTTATTTGGACACTTAACAAGCAATTTTCGTCCATCAGATTGCATTGTACCCCAAAACATAAGTGATCGTTAGTGCGAACACAAATTTTTTGTATTTTTTTCACGAAATCTTGTTCTATTTCTTCAAAAAACTCTAACAATTCCGTCACTGGAGGTGCGCACCTCCGTTTCATCATAAAAAAACAACATTCTGTCAGAAAGAAAAAGGTTTCTTCAGCATATTGATTATTGATGCTCCATTTCGAACGAAAACACTTGCTTTTCTTCTTCTAACTGATTTTTTTTTGAAGCATTTTTTGAAAAACATCAATTTTTTGAGATTTTGTCTAACTATACCTCTGGAAATATCACAGCAAGAGAAAGCGCCATGAGCAACTCTAATGCGTTCCAATGAGATTTCGGAATCTTTCAAAACATCGGTAATAACTTTTTTCTGTTTCTTTGATAATTTTGGGGTTCTTTCGCTGGATTTGTGGGCTTCCAAACTGTTATTTTTCAAAATACGTTTGCATGCATACTGTGCCTTGTATGATGATTTCAAGTTGAGTTGTTCTTGTATTTTAAACCATGAAATTTTGACCTGACATCTCGTAGCTTAACAACTTGACAAACGGTGAAAGAACGAAGCGGTTTAACCATCTCTTCTGTTTAAGAGGAGAAAGTAAGTGTGAAATTTCTCTTAAAACTTCTAAATTTAATCCATCTTTCACGCCTTAGCGTAAATCATGCTTATAAAGCACGAATCATGCTTTAAAAGCTGAAACCATGCTGTACGTAGCTTATTGTACGTAGCTTATTGGTACCATAGTGTATGTTTTATGACTGCTTACTTTTTTTTAAAAAAAACAATTTTTATAGATTAATAACACATGGATTTAAGTTGCTTTCTCGATTTCAACAAGCAGGAGGAAAATAGAGATAAATTTTTTTGTAAACTGAGTCTTTAGCACCATGAATTGATCCACCACTTTTTCAAATCTTTGGCTGTTATCATGTCAGAAATTCTTGAATCTGGAGGAATGCTGAAAACAATATAAAGAGGAGATCAACGATATAGTGGATGGTCAGCGGCTTCAGTGCGCCCCAAATTTGTGGGATCTAGCTAAAACCAACCACGTCTTTGTTTTTTATCTGATGGGATAAAAACAATCCATAAGAGTACTATTGGTGGCCTTTATTTAACGAAGAAAAACGTTCTAGAAAGCGTATTCAGCATTTGAGTAGTTTTCTGAGTAATGACTCTGTACCCTGCGTTCAAGTGCCTCCAAACGAATCATCTACTACAACGATAAAAATAATAAACTGTACCAAACATCTGTTATTGAACATCCTCTTGAAAAACTCTGTATGAAGTGAAAAAAGGTATCACGCATTTTAGCGAACCAGATAGACGAGATTTTGCAGTCCACGAGTTCATCAGATCTGGCGTATTCTTGGTATTGCACTCAGAGGCAAGAGGAGAACATATAACCGGTGAGAAAATAAGCGATTCCTTCTCCAAAGAATCTGTTGAAGAACTGATCAATCTAGAAGTTACCAAGTATACACAATACAAGATTCCCGAGACACTTGACGATGCTGCTTTTTCCAACCTCCTTTTTCACGATTTCAAATAGAGAACAACTTTTCATGTTCGCTGCCTCAATCAAGTGATTGGCTCACCGCATCTCCAGACTATTGTCTAGGCCTTCACCGTCAAATGAATTTATAGCGGCAATGAATTATTGAATTGGTGTTCTGTTGTACATTGAGGAACAAAAACAATTGTACTGTCAAAGGGAACAGTGGAAAATCTGAGTGACCACGCATTGAGCTGTCACGATTGTACGGATAAGATATTGCGGCACGATAGAGTCAGGGATAGAATATTAGCTGCTTGCTCGACTGCAAAATCACAATCCGTCTGTTAACAGAAGAATTTGATTCCAGTGAACAACTCACGGCCGAGAGACATGTTCATTCCCATTTGGTCGGCTGGAAAATCAGCTGCGTTAGATGCAACCATAACTTGCCCACTGAAGCCCAGTCTAATTTCAGATGCAGCAAGGAGTTCTGATTTTGCTCTGACAAATGCTGATAAATGAAGATATGAACAATATGACGACAAAATTTCTGAAATAGATAACCAGTTTATACCATTGGCGTTTGAATCTTTCATGGGATTCTCAGAGTTGATTCAAAAATCTTTGAAACGCATTGCCTAGCTTTCCAACAACCGAAACTTTAACCGGCTGGTCTATCTCAAGGATTTTTAGTGACCTTAATGAAAGGTTCAGCCACAATGCTGATAGAAATCCATTATTATGAGACTCACTCATGAGACAACAAACAGAGCTCCGCAAAGGTTAATGCCAAAATCTTGGTAACCTAAACTTTAGTTGCCGAACTAAGGCTGCGCGAAAACTCGTTCGTCACGCAAATGGACAATACTCTTTTTTTCTTTTTAATCCAATTGTGTGGGTTAATGGAGACGAAAATTGAGGATCAGATTGTGTGGGTTCATGGGAACAAACAAAAGGCAAAGAGTCAATTTGTTGGATACCATGGTGATTTGTGGGTACAGAACTATTCGTAGTTAAATAGAAGTTCATTTCAATAGTTTTGATTACTAATTAAACTCTGCTTCAATGTTTTTTTTTGTTTGTGTATATCTTTTTGAATCCAAACGGAGACACATTTGTCGTTGTGAATGTTAAAATTCTTGTGACTTTATTAGGGCTGCTGGTAATTCTTCGTTACGTATTTTATTGATAAAACTTTCTGAAAATCAACTAAACTAAGAACTGATTTCGGCCATGAGTTTTTTAACCAAGTATTTTGCCAATTTAAAAATAAAAAAAATTAATTCTTTTAAAATTAATAATAACCATCATGGTACAAATTAACATTTTCGCCTTTTCATTTTTGCATTATCGACTTCTCCCTCCGCTAAGAGCCGAGATTCAGACTTCGACTTATAAAACAACTTCAAAAGTATCCTGGGAGGGGGCAGTATTGACTGTAAACACACGGTAAATCATACTGTTGAGGTCGTTGGAGAGTTTTTTCATTGGCCAAGCGTTCATAGCTTTTGTAGCAAATTAAACACTCAGTGATCAATAAGATCAAAAAATTGCTTTTCAACTACGTTTTTATTCTTTTTTAAACTACATATGTGCTCTGTGTTTTAAATTGGTGTCTCCGAGTTTTTGGATGGAATTTTTCCTTTACAACCAAATGATTAACTCAAAATTGCAAGATGAATTGCAAGATGAATGTTCATCTTCCTAACTTAAGACGGTTTTATTGTTTAAAATATATATTGTTATTTTGTTATTTTGTACTTACATAATATTATTGTCGTTTTTAACTGACGCATTCTGCAAGTTGTATGACTTGCCCATATTATTTGTATTTGCTTCTTCGGGACTCGCGCTTAAATCGGCTGTTCTCCTCTTCGACTCCTTTTCGGCCTCAGTTTTGTCCTCTTCGGGTAAATTTTTGTCACTAGTGTCGCTTAAATCTTTCATTATTGGTTTAACAGGATCCAAAAGCAACACAGGCTCATCTGTGTAGTTATGAAAAGTGATTTTGAAAGCATATTGTTTGAAACAGCATTTCCTGGTTTGAGAAATGTACACAAAATAGAATGGTAAGCGAATGAAGGCAGACACAGAAAATACTACCTTATATGGGCGGAAATGGGCTCCTTTAGAAAAGCAATCACGTGGCAAGCACAATTTTCCACCAATTTTTATATCTGACATTCAAATACCATTTTTCCTTGTGCGAAAGGGCGCAAAAGGGAAGTATTTACCAATTTTTCTGCTTAATAGCTTCTCTGTTGAAACTAAACGACATAGGTGGAAAAGTATACTTCTCTAGAAAGGTCTTTGCATTCAACGTGCATTTTGATTATCTCACACGCGCTGCCTAATGATAGCTTTTGTCGGTTTACGTATACAAAGTAGAGAATGTTTCAGTTTAATTAAAATTGCGCGCCGATCTATTTAGCAAAAATGTTCTATCGGGAAAATGCAGCTAAAAATCTTTTGATTTCGTAAAAGAACATTTTTAATGAGTGAATCTCAAAGTTTTACGGTTAAAAATTACTCATGACATCATCTTTTCGGCGACTCGTTTCATGAGGAAGAAAACAAAAACATCATATCCACACATTTCAATTCATCTGTGACGTCAATGAATCGTAATTTGAATGGTCAGACACACTTGAGTTGATGGGTGCCAGGTAAATGAAAGAAATAAAACAAGAAATTAAAAAATCATAATTAAAAACAGATCTGTCACTTTTAGATTATCTTAACAAAAAAAACTATTTACAGTCCAAAGTTGATTTTTGTTTTCAAACTAAAATACTAGTGCTCTAGGTTACATAATTTCAAAATTGATGCAACCAGTAGATTCTATTTCAAATGCAATAGAAGCTGCAAGTGACACATCTTCAACAAATTCTAACAAAAGTTTTAAGATTTGAGAGGTAAATATAATTGCTATTAATTTTATGAAAGATTTTACTGTTGTACTACCGGGAAATTAAAAAAAAACAGTTGAACAATAGGAAAAAGATAATTCTAAAATTGATAGCCCTAAGAAATAGAAAAACAGTTCTTAACCATTTTCAACTCATTTGCTCACTTAACAAACATCTACGAACATTAATTAAAAATTGCCACGAACATTAATTTGCAACAAATATTAATTAAACTTGCTTGCTTGCTGTTTTCGGGAAAAATAGATTTATATCTGTAAAAAGATGGATCAAAGTTGCGTCTTAAAATGTAAAACTTGAATATTATATTAGATTACTTTCGGACCACATGGCTTTCGCTTGCTCAGAGTCTGTAAAAATTTAAATTATCTAATTTCTCAGCCCGATTGTTGTATGTTGTTCATTGATAAGAAGCACCAATTCCAACTTTAAATATTACGCAGAGAAAACGGAGAGGAAAAGAGAAACAGACAAGAGAGAGAGAACAAGAAAGCATCTCATAAATGGATTAGTCAATTATTCACTTAATCTAGGGACATTAAATTTGAATTCTAAAACAGTGAGAACAATTTCCAGAAACCAATCTAAAACTCATACGGTTGATTTTCCAACCGTAAGTTCATCATCTAACAAGAAGTCAATCTCCTACCCGTCATATATGTTTATAATAGAAAACCTTTTCTTTTTATATCCAGGCTGAAATTCAACTCATAATCTACTTGTCTAAGCAAAAACTTAAAACAAGAATAGTTTGCAGAAAACGCATGAACATTTATTCTCACATTTTCAATGCAGGTTGCCGCATTCATTATAGCGTTTCAGACAATAAATGGAATCCGTTGCGAAAACCAAAGAGTGGACAAATCAATGAACCTTGAAAAATTTTTCTTTATGTACTGCTATTCAATCAATTTGACTTTTTTATTAGTACTAATGGAAACTGTCAGTTAGGGGCGTTGAATACTAGGAACAATCTCGAATGGTTGAAAGGAATTTTTCTAGCTATTAATTTTTCGGTCAGAATTGCGGTAAACTCATCGGTGCACTTTTTAGGAACAATTTTTTTCACAGTATTCACCAAATCTCCCTCAGTCAGAAGGCAAAAATCCTGAACTAATGTGTAGTGGAAATAAGACAAATGGCAATTAAAACCCCCAAAGGAGGTACTGCAAAATTCGCTGGGTAGTATAAAGTACCTAAGTGGCTCGTACAATTGCTTTCGTAGACAATTAGCTTAAGGACTACCAAAAAATGAATAGAGTTTTCGAATTTTGATCATCTTCAAGATGTCATTTACCGCTACTCCCTCTTAATTTCGCACTTTTTTAACCAGTTGCTCCGAATTATTGTTATTAAAGCTGGCGACAACTACTCTAAACAATAACAATTCTTTTCGTGTTACTTTTTTGAAAACCGAAATCATTGGCCGTGATGACACTGAGTAGAAGTTAAAAAAAGATGCGAGAAAGTAAGTGATGCATTTTGCAGTTTTTTAACAAGTTTTTTTAATGTGAAAACTACAGTTAGGGATACTTGGGAACTATATAACGTTGAAGGGACTCTTTTACATGTTTTCATTTTTGTTCCTAAAGGCTACAAAAATTTTCACCTAATCGAGTCTTCGCCTATTATAAATCGAGTTTCCGCATCACTGAAAGGGAGCGCCTTCTGGTCACTTGAGCCCGGGTTTCTACCTGGTACAATTTGTGTAGCCTTGTGTTAGAAGGTTAAGAGAGAATAAAAAACCAAAGGTAAACTGTGCACAAGGTAAACTGTCATTTCAAAAGATATTTTACTTGTTAGCGTAAACCTGGCTAGTGAGATGAGGCTTGTAATAGAAAACAACGGCAGATTGCTTTGTTTGAGATCCCAACGCTCTATAGCTAAGGAACAGTTGGTGTAATGCTTAGACCAATGACAGGCTCGAAATTAGCAGATATTGAATCTACTCTAGTACTAGAAAAATCTGATCTTTAGCTTCCCAGTATGTTCATACTCACGCATAAAGAGGTGAGATTGAAATAAGTATCTTATTGAGATATTGAAAATTATCTTTTGACAGCTTTAAACTGCTAACCAACCTGTGGTTTCCAGCATTAAAAATTTGAATTTAATTTCGTAATTTGAAGTATTGAGTTCCCTAAAGTATTCAAAGAATATGTCTAGCAAGATAGAACAAATCTAGATTACCTAACATATTGGTGCCATTGACAAAGTCAAAGTTGAAGTTAATCATTAAGCAATAAACGCATGAACAATGTATTTGTCTGCATTCATTTCATTTTGCCTATTCTAGACATAATGTTTAAGTAGATTAAAGATTTTTTCGCACATAGTACACACCTTATAAATGACTCCCACCATGAAAGCACTCACTAAAGTTTTGAAACAAAAAATAAAAGAAAATGCTATCAAAATTTACATGGATAATTAAAAAAGCTACTGAGAAATTTTATTCCTGACCTATTCTAGAAGACCGATAAAAAACGACGCACAAGAAATCTACGGTACGTTTGGTTTTCTGCGAGAACAATTGTTGCCATGTTTGAGTTCAGTATATTCGGTTTCAAAAATTAGAAATCAAACGAATGTTTTGGTCTGATATATTCGGTGTGGTCGATTTCTTAAGTTCTGTATGTATTTTGTATTTAAGCGTAGAATAACCGTTTGTATTTTCAGTGTCTTGGATTCGGTATGTCCGATCGCCAAAATTTTTCGTCGAAAAGATCCGTCAATGTTCCGTTTGTTAGAAATATTCCGTCTCTGAGAAATTGAGTATTCAGTTTCTCTGAATCAGCATGTCCGCCCATCTAAGTAGAACACGAATGGTCTTTCCTATGCATAACAGGAGCTTTTCTTTACAATGCAGTCCTATAATACCACAACTTTCCGAACGCAGGAGTTTCAAACATACATCTAGGAGACAGTTTGTTAAAAAAAAGTGACAATTGTCAAATATTCTTCTTTTGCTCATGAAACTATTTGAAAAATAGAAACTTTTCTTTTTTTTAAGTTTTAAATGCATCAGACTAGCTGAACAATGTTGGGATTTCAATTGATTAAGTTAAGCTCTCTTAGTCTTGATTTGATCAAAAAAATCAAGTACAAATTTATTTTTTTTTACTTTCTGTGGTTTCAAACCGACCGCACCAACAATTTCATATGTTTAAAACCGAATCACCGAATCTGAGAAACCAAACACACTCACAATTATTTCACGTTTTAAATCTAAAATACCTATTTTAAAACAAACATATTCATACCGATGATTTTTGCATTTGAAGCCAAAACAATCCGAATATTCCAAATATTCAATAGCCTAACATATCGACGATGCCAACAAAATAAGATCTAACAAGATTTACCAAAAAATTGTCTCAACTTCTTGCCAAAATGTTGCAAGTTTTGCAGGACATGCCAGGGTCAAGGGTATCTTATCAAGGTGTATCAAGATTCGATTCATTATGCGGTCTACCTAAAGTTAACCAAGACATTAACTAACCCTAAAACTCAAAATAGCCTGGATATTTTGTTTATTTTACCACTGGTGGCGTATGCTTGGCACCCTGTAACAACTTGCAGTCCCAGTCAAAACCTAGACCTATGAAAAAACCCAAATGGGGGGCAATATTGACCAAAATTACACAGTCGAGCTTCTTAGCTAAGTCTTTTCATAGGAATTTATAGTCGAGATTGGCCTTTTAATAGATCGAGGTTTTGACTAGGGTGGAAAGAGAGTAGCTACCTACTTGGCACTGTAGAACGTGTAGGATTATAGGACGAAGTCACTGACATTTTTTCCTTTTGTTCAACAAAGAGTTATTTCAGAGCAAGCATGAAGTATTTCATTAATGAAGTCTTTTGAAGAATTTCGATTTTTTTAATAGTAAATACGAAATATTTTGTTTTTTGTTATCATGCTATTGCACAAAAAGAAAGAAAATGACTCTAAGTTAAATGCAAGCCGTTGAGACAAATAAATATCTACAAAATTTGTGTCTGCGGTATTTTCAGTTTGTGCCACCCAGCTTAGTGGGTGCATATTATTTGCACCCCCTAAGCACGTGCATTTTTTTACATAATGATTTAATACGTAGTCGCAGGTTACTGAAAACACGGGTGAATTATGTACTGGGGGGGCACAAACAGAAAAGATCCAAAAGATATGTGTAAAAAACACACTAATAAATTGTTTTTGAGCCACTCATCATTTTTTAACATATTTCAAAATTCCAGCTCAAAAACATAGTAAATTTTGATAATAAACATGAACAAGGCGACGCGGTAATGTGCAATCGCACATAAGGTTAAGACCCCGCTCATCCACAATTTTGGCTTGATTGTCTACCAAATTAGAAACATAGAAAAACCCTAAAATTCAAGTACTTTTTTAAAAAAAATTGGTGTTTGAACGAAAAAAAAAGTCTCCAAAGCAAATAACTGTGGTGGAGTAAAAATGGCGCATTAGATTGATGAGATGTGCAAATATTAAGAAAGCGAGTCAAGTCGAACAGCAAAATCAAACAACAGCAACCACAAAAATTAATTACATCAAAAACTTCATGTCCGTTTTAAAAAACAAAACTTAATAACAAAGTAAAAATACCATCAGGTAAAACAGATATTTAACAAAATAAATTGTAATTCAACAGAAAAGATAAGGGAGTAGTCAACAAAAAGGCTTGGTAACAATTAGACAATAAAGAGCAAAAAACAGTAAAGTTGAAAAACTCGCTTTTTTTAAAGCAATTAATTTTGGAATAATGAAAACCATTAGAAATCAAACAAAATATCCCATAGGTGTACGATTACCAATGCTTCCCTAGAAAGAATTAAGAGCTACCGGTGTTCAATTTTTTATGCGGTTACAAAAAGAACATTTAGACAGCAATAAGAAAATCAAATAAAACTTGGCCGAAAACGCTTTCGAAACCGTAAAGCCATACTATGGCCATCAATTGTGTTCAAATGAACTTTCTGCAACCACCAATAATGTATTATGTGACCTCTCATTAATGAAGTATGGTAACCAGTAGAAAAAATGGAAATCAAATTGCAAAAATAAGTAACACTTTAAAAAATTTTCGTTAAAATAATATTTCCAAAGACATGAACGCCATTAATTACAGAAGAAAAAATTAATTAGGTTCGTATATTCTGCCAAAAGAAGCCAATGAGAATTGCAATTATCCGGAATTTGCCTTATATCTACAAAAAGAAAGTCAAACATATCAAAAATCAAAAAGTAATTTATTTTTTTTTCGTGTCGAAGCCAGTAAAGTAAATAAATTCTTCAAAAACATTAGATTGTGTGACAGTAATCCCCTTTTGAAACCTTCCTTTGACAACAATAATGTCATAATTGGCCTGTAATTAACGAGACTAGATAACAACCAGACAATATAAGGAACAAAATTGCGAAGTTAAGAAGTGTTTTTTTTTTAATTTGGAAAACAATTGTTTTCAGAGTCATGGAAGCTATCAGCTATCTACTAAAATCAGAATATCTTCTCATCTATTCTTCCATGGAAAAGAAATGGAATCGGGTCATTGTTCAGTAAAATTTCATGGACTAAAAAGAGAAAGTAAAAACGGCAGTTAAAGACAATTTAAAAAATCAATTAAATTCTTCGAGAAAGTAGTGTCGAAGCCCTTAAAATCATAATCTATATCTTCAAGTAATTTAATAATATCAACTGTGTCTTATTTTGAAAACCAAAAATTTGATATATGAACTGTCAATAACGTGATAATGTGACAAAACTAGAAAACGTGAAAAATGGGCAAAAACCTAAAAACTAAGAAAAATTGAAATCTAGTTGTATCAAAGCCAGTAGCCATAACTTAAAGCGTAAAACCGCAATTAAGGTTGAATTTCGTTTCAATGGAAAGAAGAAGCATCAATAAGCTACAAGTTGGCCAAAGAAAGAGGAAAATAGAGGCAATAGTTCAACAAGTCATTATTTATTTGAAAATCAAATACTTTTAAATGTCAAAACAACCATAAGCTTTCAAGTAATCAACTAGATACAATAATGTGGGGTTAATTAGGAACCCAATTGGAACTATCATCAGTAAGCTTTTTTTGAAATGTTCTGTTATTTAATTTTTGTTGAAGAGATCGAATTTTTTAATAATAAAGACCGACTGTTTACAATTCAAATTTTTTTTGGATTATAACAGCCCAAGATTGGTCCAAAACTAGCCTGCTAACTTTGTTTGTTCTTTAAAAACACTTACTTTTTTCGAATGCTATAGATATTGAATTTTTGTTAGAAAAAAAATCAAAAATAGACGCTATGTTTCTGATAATCAACGAATAAATTTAGCAAAAAACGGAAAAAAGTTTTAATTACAGACCTCTCTCAATAAAATTTGATGTAAAAAAGCCCCAAAAATTGTGTTAGTGGTGTTTGGGTCTGTATTTCCTGTAAAATTAATCAAAATGGACTAAAGGAACTTATTTCGTGCTGTTTTTGAAGAAAAATCTTAATTTTGAAATATATAGCCAGAATTTTTGACAAAAAAATAAGAAAAGTAGCCTACAATATTATTTTGATTTTTTTTTGTTCTTACGAATAAAAATCAACAACACTTGATTGTAAAAAATAACAAATTTTAGCAAAATTGGTAAACTTTTATTCAAAAGTTCCGGAAAAAGTGAATAAAATCTCGCCGGAATTCACACCATTTTCTCAAAATTTAAACCTCGATAACTCCTTGTAAAAATCTTTTTAATTCCATATTCTACGCTGGACAATCTTTCTAATGATATCAGTCTCAACTCTCTACGATGAATATATCGATCGGCCAAAATTGACTGCACAAAAAATGAAGTATGGTAACAAGTAGAAAAAATGGAAAACAAAATGCAAATATAAGTAACACATTAAAAAATTTTCGTTAAAATAATATTTCCAAAGACTTGAACGCCATTAATTACAGAATAAAAAATTAATTAGGTTCGTATATTCTGCCAAAAGGAGCCAATGCGAATTGCAATTATCCGGAATTTGCCTTATATCTACAAAAAGAAGGTCAAACATAACAAAAATCAAAAAGTAGTTTATTTTTTTTTTCGTGTCGAAGCCAGTAAAGTAAATAAATTCTTCAAAAACATTAGATTTTGTGACAGCAATCCCCTATTGAAACCTTCCTTTGACAACAATAATGTCATAATTGGCCTGTAATTAACGAGACTAGATAACAACCAGACAATATAAGGAACAAAATTGCGAAGTTAAGAAGTGTTTTTTTTTTAATTTGGAAATAAATTATTTTCAGAGTCATGGAAGCTATCAGCTATCGACTAAAATCAGAATATCTTCTCATCTATTCTTCCATGGAAAAAAAAGAAATCGGGTCATTGTTCAGTAAAATTTCATGGACTAAAAAGAGAAAGTAAAAACGGCAGTTAAAGACATATTAAAAAATCAATTAAATTCTTCGAGAAAGTAGTGTCGAAGCCTTTAAAATCATAATCTATATCTTCAAGTAATTTAATAATATGAACTGTGTCTTATTTTGAAAACCAAAAATTTGATATATGAACTGTCAATAACGTGATAATGTGACAAAACTAGAAAACGTGAAAAATGGGCAAAAACCTAAAAACTAAGAAAAATTGAAATCTAGTTGTATCAAAGCCAGTAGCCATAACATAAGGCGTAAAACCGCAAAAAAAATTGAATTTCATTTCAATGGAAAGAAGAAGCATCAATAAGCTACAAGTTGGCCAAAGAAAGAGGAAAATAGAGGCAATAGTTCAACAAGTCATTATTTATTTGAAAATCAAATACTTTTAAATGTCAAAACAACCATAAGCTTTCAAGTAATCAACTAGATACAATAATGTGGGGTTAATTAGGAACCCAATTGGAACTATCATCAGTAAGCTTTTTTTGAAATGTTCTGTTATTTAATTTTTGTAGAAGAGATCGAATTTTTTAATAATAAAGACCGTTATGAAAAAGACCGTAATAATAAAGACTGTTTACAATTCAATTTTTTTTGGATTATACCAGTCCAAGATTGGTCCAAAACTAGCCTTGCTAGTTTTGTTTGTTCTTTAAAAACACTTACTTATTTCGAATGATATAGATATTGAATTTTTGTTAGTTAAAAAATCAAAAACAGACGCTATGTTTCTGATAATCAACGAATAAATTTAGCAAAAAACGGCAAAAAAGTTTTAATTACAGACCTCTCTCAATAAAATTTGATGTAAAAAAGCCCCAAAAATTGTGTTAGTGGTGTTTGGGTCTGTACTTCCCCTTGTAAAATTAATCAAAATGGACTAAAGAAACCTATTTCGTGCTGTTTTTGAAGAAAAATCTTAATTTTGAAATATTTAGCCAAAATTTTTGACAAAAAAATAAGAAAAGTAGCCTACAATATTATTTTGATTTTTTTTTGTTTTTACGAATAAAAATCAACAACACTTGATTGTAAAAAGTAACAAATTTTAGCAAAATTGGTAAAGTTTTATTCAAAAGTTCCGGAAAAAGTGAATAAAATCTCGCCGGAATTCACACTATTTTCTCAAAATTTAAACCTCGATAACTCCTTGTAAAAATCTTTTTAATTCCATATTCTCAGCTCTCTACGATGAATATATCGATCGGCCAAAATTGACTGAACAAAAAAAACATGTTTGAGTATATAGTTCCTTCCCCCTCAAGAGGGGTCGGAACAATTATTAACTCGTCACGCTGTTTATTTGCATTTTGAGGCGTGATCAATTATCTGTCGTCAAAATAAAGTTACAGAATTTAAAATAAACCGCAAAAAAAAGATCGATAGATTTCTAAAAATTCTCATTGAAATTTTTTAGACTTTTGGGGTCGACCGGGTTACGTTTTTGAAAGGCATCTTTCGCCACAAAAAATTTGTTGTGTCATTGCACAATTGCCGATATATTTTCTTTGAGGGGGAGAAGCCCTCTCCCGGTCTCCGTGTGTTTGTTGGTTGGGGCGTTAGCAAAGCATTGTTTTCAAAAGCCGTAAAAGCTAATTTGCGATTTGTGAGGTTTAATTTCTTTTAAAAATTAATCTAAGAACCAATTTGTCAATTTGGTGCCATTTTGCTTATATGTTTACTTTTCGCGAGTTATATAATATCAGTTCGTAGACAAGATGGCGAACTTCATATCATAGTTTCCTGAAAGAGTTTACTATGCAAATTTATACACACTCTGTTTTGCAGATCTTAAAAAGGCTTGACTAACGATTCAATTAACCTCGGTAACGAGCTTTTGTATAAAGATATGTTTATGATCACAAACTTTTCATAACACAAGAATAAATGGAAATGATTTCAAGCACTAAAATTAACAAAAAAGTTATAAGCAGTTGATAGACATCTCAAAAACAAACTTGCTGACTGTAAAATTTTTTCCTTTACTATCAAAATTCCCGATATAACATTTGTATCTACTATATCTAATTTTGTATTTTAAAATTGCTCTTCAACAAAGATGTTAATAAAAAAAACAAATTTGCATAAAATCCCGTAAACAATGAATGAATATAACAGCCATGCCTTAAAGTGGTTGTTATATTTAGATCGTTTTTAAGAATTGCAAACTCGACAGAATGAACATACGTAGAGTTATTAGTAATCAAATTTGGATTAATTTGTGATTTGAACTTAATATTACACAAACCTTTGTCTGCACAGTGACAGCTTTCAGCAATACTGACTTTTTAAAAAAAATTCAGGTTTTTGACACTATAGCTTTCTCTCCACGAAATTATAGCCCCCCTTATTGTTTGATTATTATAACGGTGAGAGCTCTACAGGCTATCTAGCCAGTAAGATGGGGGAGGTTTATGAGGGGAAAGACCCAAAATTTCTATCTTGGTAGTAAAAAAACGATCACGGCTACTAATTTTACAAGGAAAATGAAAAGTAGCGATGATATGTAATTAGAATTTTCCACCAAGTTAACACATCCTGTAGCGTAACAGGAAGCCAGAATAAGGTACTATGTACATCCTTCGTCTGATAAGGAAAAGCCTACGGCAGTCCTTAGAGGCGATTCACGTATCGGAAGAGGGTTTTGAAATACTGTATCCGTGTGAATTTGTTCAATGCAAAGGGACAAAATAGGAGAAGAACTGTGTCAACTGATAAAATAGGAGGCTACTTTTTTTCAGATTATTTCATTCTGATATCATCATTATTTCTGTTCCTCTTATGAATGAGTTACAATTTTTTTTAGCTTTTTGTTGTGTTGAAATTAAACCGGTGCTAAATTTTTCTTTCAAATACGATTGCGCTTTTTAATACTATCAAATTACGAATAAAAATGAGCGCAAAACAACAACACTCATTTGATTAATTTGATATCAGTCTGATTCGCTAGGAATGAAATATTGCAGCTGCTATGAGTTTCATCTACAAAATTTTTTGCCTTTGCATTACGTAAGGTGAAAGCAGGAACCATACGTTTGACAAATCTAAGGACGATCTGGATGATTTGAATGGACATTGCCTATTTTTCAATTACGATGCAGAGGTATACCCAAATCGTCACGGGCAGATATGCCCGATGCGTGTATCTCGTGTTCGTTTTTACTATGTTAATACATTGAAAATGGAACAATATTACGGAAAATAGCTAGTTTAGCAGAAACCGGCAAAATGGAGGGGAAGATCGTATCCCGTATTCGCAAAACTGTCCTAATTTTAGCCGCGAAATACAAGTACAAACTTAATAACCTATTTTTCACGCGAGTTGTATCACGCATCCGCTACATTTATGTATCAATTTTTCGCACGCAATGTAGCTCGATTTCGCATACAATCCGCAATTAAGCCTAACTTAATTACTACTTATTTAATTAAGCCTAACTTATTACTATTAGTAGTACTTTATTACTACTTTATAACTAATTATAGTACCTTATTACTACTTATTGCTACTTATTAGTACTATTTGTTACTACTTATTAAACTCGGCCAGTCCCACATTGATATACAAAGCCTTTCATGTGCGAGGGATTTTTCGGAAAAAAATCATTTTTTGTGGTTGCATGCATTTAAAGCACTTTACAGCTTTGAAAGCTTTAATTAAATCTTTATTAAAGTGCTTATTGCATGCTCAAAATGCGCGCGAATAATAGATACCTAAATTGAGCGGAAACGTGCTACAAGATTTGTTACCTACTTTTCGCACCGAATGTTCTTTTATTTCGCAAAGTTGGCGGAACCCCGTTTGCGAAAAGTAAGATACAAAGGATGTCTCCTAATTTCGTTCATTGTATGTATCTAATTTTCAAGCCAATTTTACCATGGCGGAAAATTTGGGGTACACCTCTGCATCGTAATGTCGTATCTTCACTTTAGCTGAATATTGAAGTTTATTGTTAAATATAACCTTCAAAATAATAATTGCGGTATATTTGGCATCATTTTTGTCTACAAAAGGAAAGAAAATAATTAAAAATTCATCGTGATCAATTTTTGTACATAGGCAGTCTTGATACGTTTAGCATTTAGTCTGTTTTTGCAGGTTGTATTAATTAAAACCGATTTGAAATGATTGTCCAGGTTTCAGCAGCCTTCAGTTTCTCATTGTTACTCAGCAGTGACTTGAGTCTAAAGACAGTCGGGGTGAAACAGCGCTCCTAATTTTTTTTAACACAGTAATACCTCTGATAGGCATAATAGTCTGCTTGTTTTCAACTGATTGAATTTTTTGGACCCCAAAAATAACGTAATAGCTGAAATTTTCTGGATTTGTTGAGGTCATTTTTGTTTCGTTATTTTCATGTCAGCAGCTGACTTATAGAGCAATTTGTTTGGTAATATAAGATCTGGAAATGACTGTGCTAACAATTTTTCCGCATTTAAGTTCTACCAAAAATTATGGCGTTTTTTCAGAGTTCAAATTTATTTAAAGAGTTTTTTTTTCTGCTTCTATATAGCAGTTTGATTAAATGCTTTTCGAATGCCGGGCGAAATACTCAAAAAATATCTTTGTATTCCAAGAAACATCATAGATTCATCATTTTAAGAAAAATATGCTCTCAGGATAGCTTTGTGATAAAAAACATCCATACATGGGAAATCATTTCAGTATATGTACGTACTTGCAAGATCTCTGCATCGGTATCAAAAATAAAGCATTTCAAACGTGCTAGAAGTTTGATTGAGCTGTAGATGTGACTTCTGCTGCGTTATATTTTCTGCAATAATTGAAAACTGCACCAAGATGACGCACAGGTATAGGTACGCTCAGATTAAGAACTTTGTTTGCTTAAATCGTTTGTGAAAATCAAGAAATTGGAAAAGATTGCCATGATAATTCGTTGAAATATCTTGATATATCTTAAAATGATCGTAAAAAGAGTTTGCGAGAATTTTAGGCTATCAAGTTTTTGTTCAGGTACAGAGTTTTCTCAAGATATTCAAGCTGTTACATGTCTTTCAAGGTGTATCAAATTTCGTTTCACTGTTCCAGCAAAAGAAATTTTTGTGATGATAACTATTATTAAAAAAAGCTGGACCTTTTTTACTTCTGCAGAACTGTTTTTTTCGCAAGACAGTAGGTGACGTTTCATCGTAATAGAAGATTGCATTTTTAGGACATATGGCGTAAAAATTTTGTGAAAATTATTCAATTTATTCATAAAATTATGCATACTAATAATGCAATAAACTAAAAATAAATGGTCTGTTTGGTGCATTAGATCTCAAAACTCTGTTTGTGACAGTTCTCTCTTAATCGAATTTGAGAAGACGAACTGGTCCTGTAGGTCACATAGCCTCTACTGATGTGTTCTTCATCAAGCACACGCTCATACACTCCAGAATCTGCAAGCAAATGGAGGTTAATTTACCCGATTAAGCTGGAAATTGTCCGGAGCCAATATTCTACCGCCGCACCTAGCTCGGCTCATTATTTTGCCACAGGATTTTTGCACGACCCAAAATTTTTATATCGTTTTTTTTTGTTTTATGGCAAAAGTCAGACAAAAGTAGGGAAAATCTGGCGGTAAAGTTTTGAGTCCAGCTGAAGTGCAGCATGATAATAATGTTTCGGGGGAGAGATGGGTCTATTTTGCTGAAATGCTGTTGAAATTACTTGCATTCTTCACTGTTACCAAGTTTTAACGTCGTTTTAGTTATGATATTTTACAACTGTAAGTTCAATAATAATTCTCTAGATTATTTATCACAAAATGTTGCCAACTCACTCAAATATAAAATTTGCTTTGCTTTTACTATTTAGGAGAACAAATAATAAAATTTGAATCAATCTGTATTATCAAAATCTAGAACAGTTGTTGAACATTTATTGAGAATCAGTTGATTCGCTTCTAATCAATGGCTTGATCCTGAGATGAGAGACATACAACAACTCTTTGCTACAATCTTTTTTGCTTTTGAACCTAAACATAGTGCAAATGATCTTGTAAGTTTGAAGACCAAAAATACTGAATATACCGAAAAAAGAAAAGAAACCCGGGTTTTTGCCGTTTTTGATTAACCGAACCAAACATACCGATGAATTCCTCACATTTAAAACCGAAAATTTCTGGAATAGGGCTAAACATATGCTCAATATAAGGAAATATAATGATAGACAAAAATGTATCCCAAACATAATCAGCGGCAGAGGTGAAATTTGCACCTGGAGAAATCCGAGTGCAGTGCCTATCCAGGGTATGACGAAAGACCAGCTCACTTTGGCGTCACTGGTCGTGTCCAGTGTCTCGGATATGACATCAGTGACCAAAGACATACCAATCACAAGAAACACAACTGAAAAAAAATAAAGGCGGTGTTGTAGCTGGAAATATATAGTATGAAATATATCTTTGAATATCAAAATTTCCACTTTTGAAAAGGGAAAAAACTAAATAAACTTGTCATGGTTGGTCATTGAAACTGGTTGACGCCCATTTAATTACTCTATTACATACGTTTTATCTTGAGTTCTAATTCCTTCAACCAGAGAGATTTTGGAATGATTATCTTGGAAAAATTGTACTACTGAATTCTGCTACTAGTTTCTACTGATTGGTACTACGGTTTTGAATACTTTGAATATTGTTCAAAATTACTATTAGTCAAAAAAATTCTTTGTTTGCTGAAGATTGTATCTCCATTTTAATTGTTCAGGTGAACTTGATAAAAATTTCCGGAGAACCCTTGACTACAATTGTTTTTAAACTCAGCTTAAAAGCTTAAAATTTCGGAGCAGTCGATTTGAGATAATGGTACCAAATCAAAAACCAAATATATTATCAATTTTTGAAAAAAAAAACAATTTTTCAGGGAAAGTTGGTGTCAAAGAAAAGTAATCAACCCCTAAAAATTTTTAACAGAGAAGTAAAAAAGGCAGCATATTTCAAAATAAAACGCTGCGATTGGCTTACGCGTTGAAAGATGCAATCAAATTGAAATTTATGTGAACTTTTGGTCATTTTGGCCAGAAGTTTTCATTTTAAGTCGTTTTTTTTTCATCAAATATACTATATCCTTAGCATACTTAAAATTATGCACAGAATCAGAAGAGAAAGCAAAGAAAAGTTTTTCAAAGTCATTATTTTCTTTTTCCTGTAAATAATTGAAGAAAAAAATTGAAAGTTCAAGTTTTATACATTTTTCTACGTGACATTTTCTTTTTGTATAGCAAATATCTCAAGCTTGTAGATACTCTGCAATATTAACTCTACGGTTCGAAGTTAAGATTAACCGAAAAAATAGAAAGTTTTTCATTTCAAATGACCTATAATAATGCCCAAAATTTTTTGGGAATCGGAATGCTTTGTTTTAGGCGCAATTTTCTCAAAATAGTCTCTCTAAGAGTCTGGTGGCGCCACTAAAGTACAAACCGTATGTCAAATTTGTTTTAGTCGTTGTTTATAGAAAAAAAAACAAAGTTACAACTAAAAGGTATAAAATAATGTTAAAAATTAACTTGATTTTTTAAAAACAGAAATAGTTTTTTTTTTAAATATACATTTTTTTTTCTGAAAAGTTATTGTCCGTTTAATAAATTTGTGTTTCCAAAATTTTCAATCCAGTTGGGTTATTTTCAGAATTCATTAAGCTACAACAAAAAATTTAGCAGTTATGAGGGAGAGAGAGAGAGAGAGAGAGAAAAGAACCAGGGGGGCTAAAAAAACTGGAGGTAGTTAATTTTTTGTTAGGTAGTTCTTTTTGAATTCCTGCTTTTCGCCAATTTTGTAATCTATTTTTTTTACAAATTTGTAATATCCAACACGTTTTTCGATGGAAATAACTTAATAGCGAAGTTACAAAATTTTCATTTTCAACCCCACTCATTTTCCAACCCTAACCTGAATTTGTTTCTTTTTCCAATTTCCTGACTTTCAGATTATTAAAATGCTGTATATTTTACAGTTTTTCGACAAAAACAAAAATTAAGCTCTAAATGCTACAAAAAGATGTTTTTCATGCGTAAACAAATTACTCTGCGTAAACAAACTGTGAAAAATTGACTGAATAATAAAGAAAGCCTGCCTCGCATATACATTTCCACATTGAAAAAATGGAGTTAATATGAAATAGATAAATTTGTAGAAAACTTAACGTTGACTCGAAACAGATAAAATTGCTTTTAAGAGCTTTTGAAAAATTAACATTTTTTAAACTAAACTATTACAATTTCATTGTCGTAAGTACGCCCCGTATAAACTCCAGAAAAGAGTTAGTACAATAAAAATGTCCAACAGTCCATAATGAGATACTTCTGGCCAGAATAAAAAAATTGCGCTCCCTAAAATTATGTGAAACCAATTTAGGTTCGATCTCAGAGCTTTAAAAGAAAAACAACTATTTAAAGGCATAATACTCTAACTATTTCTTGTTTAATTTTGAAAATTGAAAATTAAGTTTTTAAATAATAAACACTTTTTAAACTAAACTATTACAATTTCATTGTCGTAAGTACGACCCGTACAAAATTCCAAAAGAGTTGGTACAGTAAAAATGTCCAACAATCCATAATGAGATACTTCTTGCCAGAATAAAAAATTTGCGCTCCCTAAAACTATGTGAAGCCAATTTAGGTTTGATCTCAGAGCTTTAAAAGAAAAAACAACTAATTTAGGGCATAATACCCTTACTTTTTCTTGTTTAATATTGTAGCTACTCAACTGTATTAGAGTTTTGAATGACAAGATTTCGTTATTTCCAAATTACAATTATGCAGAGTTGCAAGATTTTTAATTACGAGTGTTTGTTATTCCACGAATAATCAGAATTGAATGTATACTCTTACAGAAAGATTTATCGTTTGATCAATTGAGCAGAAGAAATGTCATGAAATGTCATGTGAAATTCACTTGAATCCATTTTCACTAATGCATAATCATTACTTAAGCAAAATTCATGGAGATTTATGTTCCTCAAAAAATCTAAATGGATGTGGACAACTCTACGATATTCTTTGCTGTAATGCAAATTAATATGCTAAAATTTATACTTTAAATCGTTGAACGCATCAATGATGCACCATTTTTACTGGTTTGGAACATTTCGTCGAAATTACATCTAAATAAAGAGAAAAAAGCTCGAAAAATGACTGGGAGTTCCAATGGTTTGTTTGTTTGAAACGTGGAAATCTCCACGAACCTTAAAAAAAAAATCTTGAATGGCTAAAAATTCGATTCAAACTGAAAATTATGCACCAAAACTCAATAAAAAATTAAAGTCGTGTATTATCATGTTAGATTATATGGAAGATTTTAGCCTCAAATGTGAACTTCACTAGTCGAATACTTTACTCTATGTCGTATAAAATTTTGGCTAAAGGTTTGTCAAGATTTTTAAAAAATAAATTAAATCAAAAGAAAAATTGTATTTTGACTACCTGAAATACTATAAAAATGAAAAAAGTTATTTGGGATCATATTCTCAATTATAACCCTCATACTTATAATCAAATGCAGCTGTTTTGGCGCTTTCAGCTCATTCAAATTACATGTTCAAAACTCGATCTTTTGCACCTGAGCCTTGAGTTCAATCAATTCTTGGTCAAAAGTCTGAACAACCTATCTGCATTTTGAGAGAAAAGCGAAGATGGGAGAAAAGGGCTAACATGTGCTGACATTTTTTGAATTTATAGCAAAGCCCATAAAATGGGCTGAATTTTGGGAAATACTCGGCAAATAGATGAATTTTGGGGAGTTAATACAACTCACTCAGCTCTTTTTCCCATTCAGTGAATTTCTTTTAAAAAATCAGCTCATTTCAGCGCACTTCATACTTATTTTTGCTCAGAAAATGCGCTGATACCTCAAAAATTCTACATTTTAATCTATTGTATGTTATAATCACCTCCCATCCCTATTCAAATGCTATTGGTTTTCTAACAAAAGAGGAGAAAATTTGAATACTAACATGCAGCAAAAGAAATGATCATAAGAGCAATGCTGGCTTGTCTCCTCTTGAGACCAGCGCCCACTAGAGCCACCATCGTCACGATCAGACTGACTATATAGACCACGTGACTCGCTATCAGGAAAAATCTGGCCCCGTTGAGTTCCCTCTGCCACCTGTTGTGAAGGACGTCATCTAAAACACAATCATGTGCAATGATTTCACGACAATTGTTATTGACTGTCAATCTGACCGATTGGTATTTCAGTCACGTGCCAATTTAACGTTACGAGCCAGCGCGTGAACCAAATAAACTGAACCATTTAGTTCATTTTACCTCTTTAATTCCAGAAAACGAATCTTAATGCATGTAAAAAAGGGCTTAATAGTGTGGGTTATGGAGACAAAAGAACGAATACTTGCTCTATGCTATTCAACGATTAATAATACCAAAAAACGTGAGTCAGAACAAATCCTCCTCTCTAGAAAATTTCAGAAATTTTTAGTGGGCATTTTGATTAATGGCATTCGAGTTGGAAAAACATGTGACATGACCTCTGATAAATAAAATGTCTTGTATGGCAATCGCAAAAACACCGTTGACAGACCACTTTATGATTACATGTTGATTCGTACCTAATAATACAAATAATTAATCGGTAAAAAAGCAAGACAATTCACAAATATGAAAAGCTAAACTCTCGACACATCGAATTCGAAATCTCAATTCTTTTGGAGTTATAATTAATTAACCTCGTATTTGAATTAGTTACAAAAGAAAAGATGTATTTGTCACTGATTATTTGAGACCAAAAAAATTTTTTAAACTTTGCAACCAAAAATGTGAAACTGAAAAAAAAATTTTCAAGCAAGAGGGTTAGCTGAAAAATGTTTTTGAGTATCTAATTTGAACTCTCACGTGTTTGATGGACTTGAATTAGTTACTTGGAATCCATTGAAAAGTTATAAAGCTGTCAAAAAAGGTACAAAATGAAGTAGCAGAGAGTGGTGCCATAAATTTTGAGGACTAAATCGAGTAATCTGTAATCTGATTAAAAAGACTAAAAAGTTGTAAAGATTTATTTAACAATAACAACAGTGGATAAAAAAAATCCAAGTAGATATTACCGCAAATAATCACTCATATCATAAACTTGAAGAAAAATTTTCTGAAAAGTTTGTCTTTTTTTATAATAATTTATTCTATCTCTTTTTTGACCCGACCCCTCTTGAGGGGGGAGGATCTATATACTCAAATGGTTTTTTTTTGTTCAGACAATTTCCGCCCATCGATATATTCATCGTAGAGAGTTCAGACATGTATCATTAGAAAGCTCGTCCAGCGAACAATATAGAATTAAACAAGATTTTTCCTATTTTCGTTTTTATAGGGAGTTATCGAGGTTTAAATTGCGATGTTTTTATTCACATTTTTGCCGAAACTGAAACTTTTGCCAAAAATTTTGTCAATTTTGGTGAAATTTGTTAAAATTTTAACAAATAATGTTTTTGATTTTATTTTTAAGGACAAAAACATTTTGGCGACTATTTTTATTTATACTTTTTCAAAGTTTCTGACTGAATTTTACAAAATTCAGCATTTTTCATCAAAAACAGCACGAAATAAGCTTCTTTAGTCCACTTGATTAAATTTACCGGAAGTATATCCCCAAACAACAGTAATAAAATCTTTATAGGCTCGAAAGGGGGCTATTACCACTTCAATTTCCGTTGAGAGTGCTCTGTAATTAAAACTATGCCGTTTCTTGCTAACTTCACTCGTTGATTATAAAAAACGCAGCTGTTAAATTTTATTTTTTAACTAACAATTTATCTATATAACGTTCAACAAATGTTTTTTAGTGGATTAACAGCAATAGCAGCGCTAGTTTTTGACTAATATTTGGCTGCCAAAAACCATATAGATATCGGATTGTAAACAGTCGGTCTTTTTAAAAAAAAAAGTTGATTTTATTAATATTATATAAAGAACAGCGCATTTCAAGTCAAAACTCAACGCTGAGAGATCCAAATGGTTTCCTGGGCAGATCCAAAATACTCTATCTACTTTTTTTTTGAAAGCTTGTAGTCGTGTTTACTTTTGAAGATATTTGTTTTTAAAATATATAATGGCTTATTGAACTTTGCCTCTATTTTTCTTAATTTGGTCAACTTGTAGCTTAGTGTCAGCAAGGGAAGAACGCTTCTTCTTTCTACAGAATTAAATTTCAACAGTTATTGCGGTTTTACGCCTTTATTTATGGTTTTCTGGCTTTGATGATAATAGATTTTACATTTTCGTTTTTGATTTTTAGCCCTTAGCCCATATTTCACGTTTTTGTTGTTTATCACATTATAACAATTTTGACTGACCACATATAACATTATTGCTTTTCAAAAGGCAAAATTGAACATCTCAAAATTTTAAAAGATGTGGATTATGAATTTTTACGGTTTCGACACCACTATCTTGAAGAACTTAATTGATTTTTTGAATTTTGTCCTTATTTGTCGTTTTTACGTTGTCAGTTTAGTCGTATGAAAATTCCTGTATAATGACAGGTTTCATTGGTTTTTCATGGAAAAATAGATGAGCCGATATTCTGATATTAGCAGATAGCTGATGTCTTTCATGATTTTGAGAACAATTGTTTTCCAAAATAAAAAAACTCTTTCAAACATCGCATTTTTGTTCTTCTTATTGTCTATTTGTTACCAAGTCTGGTTAATTTTTACGGACTGTTCCCATATCTTTTCTGTTGGATTAAAATTTTTTTATTGAGTCTCACTTTTATCTGACGCAATGTTGAATTTGATGTTAGGTTTTGTTTTTTTAAAACGGACATAAAGTTTTTGATATATCTAAAGTTTGATGTTGTTGTTTGATTTTGCTGTTCGTCTTAACTCACTTTATTAATATTATTATATCACATCAATCTAGTGCATCATTTTCCACTCCACGGATTTATTTGCGTAGGGGTCTATCTTTTCGTTCATACACTATTTTCATCAAAAAAACTTGAAATTTTGTGTTTTTCAACCTGTTCCTCATTTGGTAGATAATTATGACAAAATTGTGGATGATCGGCGTCGGAACCTTATGTGCCATCGCACACTACCAGCCTCCTTGTTGCAACTAGACAGAGACTAGAGTCCTCTGGAACAAGAAAAATAAATTCATTGTTTTCTCTTACTCAATTTCAAGTTTTATGGAAACCTTAGATGCAGCACTTTTTGATTATCAATAACTTGAAATAAAAACAAACCAATGCTCTGAAAATTCAGTTTTTAACATATTATATTCGTTGCTGAAACAATTGATGGATAGAAAATAAAAATCCCTTGATTCTCTTAAACTAATAAAAAGTGTTCCTACAAAATGCACTAATAACAGAATTCTCTAAAAAAATGCCATTGCCAGAAAAAGAATGCCATCAAACATAAAAAATTTGTAACATTAAAAGTCTCAGTATGATTTCTATAAACTCTGCATGCAATTCTTTTTTACGCCAGCAAAATGTCTGTCATACTTACAGATTGGTTGTTGTCAAGAAGTGATCTTTTTTCCGCATAGATCAGAAAATGAAAGATTTTAATTCAATTAGTATACTAAGTAAGGCACTATTGTGAGCACTCAATGTGCACTCGAAAGAAAAAAAATTAAAAAATTTCCTAATTTTAAGATTTTCAAGTTGAATAAAACATCGGGACCAGTATCGCTCACAATATGCGCAACTATTAAAAGGACTTACTCTTTATAGAAAATCAAATTACGGGAGAAAATATAGAATTAAATTTATTGATTTGGAGAAGCAGAGCCCGGGTCGAGACCAAACGTTTATCTTGCAAGATTTAGCCAGAATTCTGGGAAAAAGGTTTTTATGCCAGATTCTGACAAACGAACGGTTTTCTTGCAAGATCTGCCGGAAAAATGCCTATCTTGCATTTTTTGAGGGAAAAACCGCGTCATCGTTAAAAATTTTAAAAAGCGGAAAAGTAATATTGGAAAAGTGAAAACTTCTAGACACCTTATTTACATTTAATTATGTTGCTCGTTTCTCTGTGATATACAGAAACAGGGAATAAGTTTAAAACCAATGAGTTCTAAAAAAAACCTTGGCCACTGATAAAAAAAACTAGGTAAAAAACTCAATGTTTAATAGCTTAAGATTTGAGAAGAGGGTTTAGCTCGATATTTTAGTTGTAAGATTCTGACAGAAAATTGGTTATCTTGTAAGATTTTGGCAGAACAAATGGTTATTTGTAAGATCCTGACAGAAAAACAGCTATCTTGTGAGTTTCTGAAAAAAATGAAAATCTTGCATTATTCTGACAGAAAACTTGCAGAAGTATGCATATTCTTGCACAAATCTGGCAGAATCTGCCAGAATCTTGCAAGATAACCATTTGATTTCGACCCCGGAGATCAATAATTTCCGAAAAATTTCAAATTTTGGGGCTTATATCTAGTTTTCAGTATACACTGAGATGTACTGAATAGATGCTACCAATTTACTCATGCTGTAGTACTAAAGTTAAGTGTTAAAAAGGCGCAAACATAAAGAAATAGGAAAAAATAAAAAATAATAAAGAAAAAGGCGCAGAAATAAAAAAAAACAGAAAGTATTTTACACGCAGCGCAACCCTGGACTCAGCCAGGACTTGTGAAAAGACTGTGCTCTACAGTAAAGTGACATGAGAAGACCTTTCTGGACTCAAATAGCCCATGAAGAGACTCTAGTTTGAATTAATGGTCCTCTCGACTTGCGCTCGATCTAAATTCTTGCTTCTGGACTCTATCCAAGTTTTTGCTGCTGAGCTTTAGCGGGACACAAATTTGATGACCGAAGGGCAACAAAAATTGGTTAACGAAAATCAGTTTCAATCGAGCCAAAGAGTTTTTCAAATGTAAGAAAACTAGATCAGAAAGTTTCCATAAGCAAGAGAGTGAATGTATTTAAAACAATTAATTTGACTGTCTTTTTAAATCGTTTTTGTTGGCCTGTGGGATGTGTATCTTACCAACAGGGGAGCAGTTATCTGTGGCCTCTATGCAGTACCTCCAAATGCCATAGTGGAATGTTGTAGTGTCCACTGAGTAAGGGCCATGGACCAACAAAGAGAACACAAGACATACACAACCCAACACTCCAATCTTCACTAGCAGCAATTTTCGCGCATCGTCTTCTCCGTACATTTCAGCACTTTCTTCAGCTCAAAAATGAAATTTCTGTAGATAGGAATGGAAATTCGGTTCCCTCGAAACTTGGTGATGTTGCTTATTCGGAAACTCGACAAAGAACAGCACAAATAATTTGAACTTGTTAGGAATTTCTAGAATTAACTTGTTATTTTTTGCCTGCTTTCCGTGATGTTGGATTAAAAATCGCTGAATAGAAATAATGAGTTGAAACAATGAAAACACAGAAAAACTGGTCTCTAAATTGACTAATTACACAAAATGAAGCTTCGGAATTCAGCTTTTCTGAAATTTTGCGTTTATTCGACCGTTTTTCAAGCAGGAAACGAAAGTGAGTGAACTGTAGGGATGGATAGAGTGACGACAGAAAACGAAATTATAAGGTGTGACAAAAGATTACGGGAGACTTATTACCAAGATGTCATTTAAGGGTCATTAAACAAAACAGCATTCTGCATCAAATATTGGCTAATAAATTTTGATAATAAAGCCAACAGGTGTTGCTTTATTTACCAATAACTGATATAGCCACAACAAACAAACAATGCATGCGTTTTGGATACTCGTAGGCAAAACAAATACAAAATAGTTTTCTGGTTTGTTTTGGATAAAAAGCTTCAAAATTACCACATTTTTGTGATCAAAGAAAACAGGTTTAATAGTTATTTATAAACTGGCTACCAAAACAACAAATGAATGTCTTTTTAGCTAACGAAAAGGGGATTAGCGTAATGTTTTTTCCTTTGTTTAAAAAAAGAATAAAGTCAACAGTTTGTTCGAAGGACAAACTGCTTATAACTACATGTATTTTCATGGGAAACTCTACAGTTTGAACTTCAAAATAAGGGACCGTTGACACAATCGCTGCCAAATTACAAAGGTCGAATTAGCCATAAATGTAAGCATTAATCACACCCCATCTGAAGGTACGTCAGAAAACTGTGAATATTAATTACTTAAAATTTTGACTATTTGTAAGCGAGAGTTTCAAAGGGATAATAATAAATGGTTCTAGCCCTCTTTGAAATCACAACTTGCGGATTATACTGGCAAAATTCAATTTGTAATTATGCATGCAAATTTTCTAAGATACTAAATTCTAGATAATAAAATCTACTATATCCCGCAAATAAGATATGCAAAAATCTAATATCGCCAATACTAGTTCAAAAAAACTGGCGTTGTTATTCGTAATTTGGTCGATTTTATACAAATAATATTTGCAGGCCACAAAATTGCAAGTCTTCCAATTTTGTACCGGCTCTGCATTGGAATTGAGCGCAAATTGTTCAGAGTGATTTTCGTGGTTATATATGGCTTGCGTCAACGCTGAATGCGCTTTCTTAATTTTTAACAATAAGCTGTTTGAAAAATTTTACAAAAAGTTGATCAATAAAAATATCAATCAAAAGCCATGAAAAGTGTTCCAATGTTTAAAAAATTTGACAAACAGTAATCATAAAACGAATAAAGAATAATTCGGAAAATATCAGTCAAGCTGAACGGACATTATGAATTAAGATTTCATAACTTGCTTCAAAGATATGTTATATCTTATCAGGCGAAAAATTGAAGAATCTTGAAAAATTTTGATAAGAGTTAAACAAATTTTGTTTTCAGACAGTCCACTATCATTTATTTCTGAAACTGACTAAAATGAATAAAAAATAATAAACTTTAAATGGTTCCACCCAAAAGACGCGGCGGATTTAACCTAATTCTTGACTACTGATTTTGTTAGAAGAAAAAAAATCAAAACGGCTATTTATGGTCGATGCGTAAATAGCGGTTGCACAAGTCGACATGCAACATTGAGAAAAAAACATTTGAACAACATCCGAACGTTGCCACAACCCGGACAATGAATATATTGCCAAAAACAATTGGGCAACAAATTCTAGGTGCAATAAAAATGATCCTTAAAGAATTGATATTATTTAGGGTAAATATTTCAATAAATTTAAGCAAATTTCTAACTAATTTCATCCAGAGTTTCATACAATTCTGAGTGGCTTTCATAAAAGAGCCAAAAGAATTTTTGCCCCTAGAACCAAAAAACTTAGAGGGCGGTTTAATTTCCTGAAATCGAGGGGAAAAATTCTATAATCAAGATTGTCGTCGTCATCAGAATCGAGGAACTGGCCTACTTGAAACCAAGAAGTTGCTTAATTTTTTACAAAAAGAGAACAAAATTATTCTTTGCGATGATACTTTTAAAACTGCAGCAAAAACTTGAAACCAAATTTATCAAATTTTTGCGTTTATTTCGGGTAGAAAAGTACCAGTTATGTTGGTTTACTTATACGAAGAAACTGAAGAACATTATCGTTTGTTTATATGCTTTATCAGAGAAAAAGATTAAAAATTGTTGAGAGCAAAGTAACGCGATAAATATTTTTAGAGATTATCAAACCATACTTATATCAGCAAGTATCACTGAGATATCGAGCACTGGTCATTTTTTCCGGTTTCCTTTAGCTTAAACTTTGAAAAGATAAAATTCTTGGTTTGGTTGTTGCTTACAATTACAGGAAATCTTTTAAAATTGCAGAAACAAGAAAACATTAACAAATATGTGTTCAAAAAATTTGAACAGGGAGATCAAACCCGTTACAGAAAAAGGATTTGGAGATGCCTGAACGCAGAAACTTTGAGTCTTAAAACTAACAAGGAGGCTCGGTAATGTGCGTTCGCGCATTAAGTTCCGACCCTGCTCATCTACATTTTTCAATTAATTGTCTACCAAATGAAGAAGAGATAAAAAAAACTAACATATCAGCATATCATTCAACAAACCACTAAAAGAATAAAACAATCTACTCTAGAAGGCCTATGAAACCTGTGGCTACCGTAGTATGACAACCCGAAAAGACGGCAATAAAAATCAATTAGTTACAAAAATTAATTACGACCAAAACTCCTTGTCCATTTTTTTGAAAAGCACTAATAACCAAATCAAAATGGCAGCAGACAAAATTTATACTCAGACGATTAACCGGCACGTTTTTGGAACAAAATATGGGACTTCTCTTCAAAGCGACTTGGCAACAAATCGACTAGAAATGAGCAAAAGGCGCAAAGTTTAAAAAAAACATTGCTTTTTTTTTTAAAAAAAAGAATTAAATTCGAACTGATTAGAAACATTACGCATCAAATGAGATCATTGCGAGAGTCTTTTATACCTCAACAGAGAGCGACTAAGGCCTTTCATTAACCAGGATATGTCATACGACTACAAAAAGAACGACAAATACAGGCAAAAACTAAAAATTTGCGCGAAAAATTATGCACGAAAACGATGTCCCCCCAATCAAAAAAAAATTAAGCTGATTACTAAAAACAATAGAAATCTTTGTTGCATTTTGGGAAGGTAACAACATTTGTAATTCAAATGACGCACATTATTGAGATACTGTGAAAAGAAAAAAAACCTACAACAAAGGGCAAATGTGCAAAAATCACGAAAATTGGTTTTATGAAAACTGGTTCTTCCAAGAAGAAAGACCATTTGAAGAAAATAAAACCGTTATGAAGAGCAAATTGTATTTCAATAGATAAAAGATGTGAATTGTATATAGAGATGCTTAGCTACAATTTAACAAAAATAAAATTGACAGATCTCAAAAATCTTTCTTTTCATTAAAAACATTTTCCAAATTCATAGCCAACAAAAGCTTTCGACTAAAAGAGTAGACAGTTTGTCTTGCAATTACTGGGAAGACTAATTGCGACTGTTATTAATGACACTAAATCATAAGACTAAAAAATAACATTATATACAAGCTGAACTAATAAGTTTCACAAACAACTCTACGAAACCACAGTTTTGAAGCCATTAAATTTATTAGATATTAACCGCGAGATCATAGCATCTTCATTTGCGTCTTCTTTGACCATCATAACGTCTTTTTGTAAAACAGCTATCACAAAATGACCACAAAAATAACCACAAAAATTGAAAAGTATCTAAACTTCACAAATTTCTTCTGAAACAAATTGTCTAAGCCCTGAAGACATCATTTAAAAGGCTTAAACAACAGAAAATTTTCTGTTCGATTCAACAAAACACTAAACGAACTCTAAATATTGAGCCTAAATTACAAAAATGATACAACATTGTAAAAGACGAAAAAAACGCAAACCAGAACATAAAGGGATAAGTTGAAGAATACTATTACTCTTGTTTTTTAGAAATTTAAATCGAAAGTCAAAACAGCCATTAGCTATTCACCGATATCAATTATTAAGTTCATTTGTATATCTATAAATGGCCACTGAGACCTTCGATCACACAGTATTTGGCATAGGACAATGAAAAATTAACAACAAATGGCAAAAATAAAAAAAATCTACCAATTTCCGAAAGAGAACGGTGTCGAAGCCCTTCAAACCGTATGTTATGAAAACAAAAAATACGTTCAGTTTCAAATGTTGCAAAGATTTTTTCAGATAGATTGTTAAATAAAGTTACAATTTACAAAAGAAACAAAAACAACAGCAAAAATGGGAAATTATGCACCAGAATCAGGAAATTTTGTATGAAAACTCGTAGTACCAAAAGCACGAAAACCTTCTATTAAAACAATCGGCCACAAATTTATAGGCCACAAAAAATATTGTATCCTATATGGAGGAAAGGTTGACCTGTAATTGCTGAGAATAAGCAAAATGTTGATAAAATAATATTAAAAATTGACAAGTTCAAAAAATCAGAAATTTCCTTAAAACAAATACATTCAATAACATAAGAGAAATTAGGTAACAACCGAATGAACAGAAAAAGTTCAATTGCACCTCATGAGGAAGAAATTTAGATCTTTGACAGGTTAAACTTAAAAATCAGACTGCCAAAAGAATAACAATTGAAGGCAAAAGACAAGAATTCAGTTAAATTTCACTATAACTCTTTCTCAAAGCCATAAAAACCCTTTGGTTCTCTGAAAAAAAAACTGTGTCTATATTAGGCCTCAATTTTACGTAAATTGGAGCTGTCATTAATGGAGCCGTGATTAAAAAAATATTGTCAGTAATTAACATTAAAAAAAAACAAACGCAAAATTTTTTGAAAAAGGCAGCATCAAAAGAAAAACCAAGAAGTCTCTGATTCTAAGAATCCATGATATTGTCGAACCTCTCCCTGATTTTGTCGCAAGCCCAGTAAACCGATTGAGTGTTCCAAGTGTTTGTGAATTAGAACATTTGTTGCGTGGAATTCTTCAAATATTAATAAAAAGAATGATGCATTTTGTATAATTGTCGAGTTAAATCTGCAAAAAACGGCAAAGTTTTAAATCCAGAAGAATTTCATACGGCGCATAATTGAAACTAGCAATCATTCTGAGATTAGGGAATCTGTTTTAAGGTTTCTAGGTCACTAAGTGTAGCAGACTTTATTAAAGTAGACCAAAAAACATATTTTGTGCCATTTTATGAAAGGTTGAATTTTTATCAAAAAATTTAGCCAAAAAAATTCAATCAAACAATTCAGCAACGCTCTTTTCGCTCTCACAGTAACAACAACACTCTGCCGTTAAATTTTAATTTTTTTGAAATATATTAGCGAAATTGTGCCAAATTTTAGCAAAAATCACTGAAATTGTGAACAAAAACAGTCGAATGTTCACAAAACTTTAAACCTCGATAACTCCCTGTAAAAAACGAAAATTGAAAAAAACTTTTTAATTCCGTATTTTACGCTGGACGGGCTTTTCAATGATACCACTCACAATTCTCTACGATGAATATATCGATCGGCCAAAATTGACTGAACAAAAAAAAACCCAGTTGAGTATATAGTTCCTCCCTCCCCACTAAAGTGGGGGTCGGAACAAATTTGAGCAAAGTTTTAAGAACTTAGTACCATATTAGAACAGCTTTATTGTCATTTGACAAAACCTTGAATTTTGTTAGCTGATTTTGTAATCATATTTCAGTTTTAGCCTAAATGACTTTTGTTTGTTGACAATTCTCGCCTAATTTCCAAAATTTAAATATTCGACTGATCGAGTTTGGGCCTAATATCTTACGCCACGTTTAGAATATAATAGTTAACATAGTTCGTTATCAACCAAAAACAAATAATATCCCGTAAGAAAAATACTGGTTACGAAATATTCCGTTTGACAACCTTATCGTCTGGCAAGGGGTTGCAAGATTCATGCTAGACAGCATTCAATAATAACTTGGATACTCTCAGCTGATTTGTGACAGGAAAATGGATAACACGAATGAACACTATATCCTCTGAATTTTGCTTCGTTGCAGTTTTCTTCTGAGGGGAATTGGCTCCGTGAAAATGGTTTCTTTATTGCGCCAGTTTGTTTCAAAAAGTGAGAGAGCAGTAAAAAAGCGTAAAACTAAGTAGTCAAAAATGCTGTTTTTGTGTTCAATTGTTTTTTTAATTTGTTTTCATACAATGGTTGAAAGACTGGTGTTGTTAAAACACATGAGAAATGCCATAAACAAACGAAGTTCTAAAAACTGGTATTGGCTAGAGTTGCCAGAAAATTATTTCTTTCTTAATTTAACAATTCATAGAAAATTTACCCACCTATCGATTTTGACTAATTTCAACAAGAATTGGATCGAATAAAAAATAATCAATGTGCTTTATGCTTGCAAAAAATCGAAGAAATTTGTTGTAATAAAAAATAATTTTCGAGGACACTGAATTTTTTTCTGTGAATTTGGGACAGTAAACTACTGATACAAAGTACAGATTTAGAAAATAATAAAAAGAACGCATCGCTGTCTAAAACGATTCTCTTGTAAGGCGTTGAAAATAGGGGCAAAGTAATCACAAACCAAACTTTTTTTATCAGGAGGTACTATTTTTCCATCAGGAAATTTTCAAACAATCAGGAAAAACTAAAATGAATCACCAAAAATATCATTAAGCTGATTTTCGAAAAAAATGAAAGGAAATTGTGGCTCCACTTTTTCAATATTAATTTTTGGACGGTCTGAGCAAGTATTTTTGAAGTTTAGAAATTACACTAGCTGTTTAGTAATATCTGATGATTTTTGGGGGTTCAATAGCCTCGTCAATGAACTCTCTAACGAAGTAACGAAAAATCATTATTAAAATATCTTAAAAGCTGAATAAAGGACCTTTGAGAATTTTTTTCTTGAAAAAAAACATTCTCCAGGTGCTTGAAAGTGGAAAAAACAGATCTGCTGCCATGGAATTTCAGCAGTCAGAAATTAAATTTCATCAATTGATTTTCTTACTCCAATTTATTTAATTGTATATCTTTATTCTAATATGGGCTCTAAATTTTAAAAAAATTCTTTTTAGGATTAAGCTGATTGGCATAAAAGGGATGAACGCGAAGAGAAATCGACAGGGAGAACTAGAAAAAAAAGAGAGAACAAGAAGTATCAGATTCCAGAGAAACCCAGTTTGCATTCAATGATTATCCCACAGACTGAAATAACTCTGATGTACCGAGTACTACATAGAGCATTACACAGTTTGGTTGACAAGTAGCGCATTGAAGAAAACGGACTTAAAAATTAGTGGAAACGGAGAATACAAGATAGGGTCTATGATTACAAAAAGCGTACACAAAATATTGAATTATAAACTGCACACAATTCAAAAAATTTCTCTACAGTAAAGTTGCAGGCGAAGTTTTGTGATGATTTTAATATCGTCTGCTTGATTTGATCTGTAGCATAAACGGAAAGCAGTTTCAAGAAAAACAAACAGCAGTAAAGGATATTTGCTTAAACCTGGCAAAAAAAAACTCATTATTTTCCCCTCAAAACTTAGCAAAAAGAGGAAAAATTTAGAATAGTCTACAAAGTTCCATTAAAAAAAATAAAAAAAATGTGCCTCCGTTTTTTGAAAATTCAATTTTCAGATGGTTTTGTCATAGTTTTCTGAAGAATTTTAAGCTGAGGCATCACTAATTTTCACCGTTTTTCTCAAATTAACAGTTGGTAAATAATCCGCAGCAAACAAGATAATAATGACCTTGTTTTCTCAAGAGTTGCTTTGAAAAGGCATCAATTTGATCCAAATAAAGCAGAGCATCAACAAAATCGACCATAATAGACGATATGAAATACAAACTTCACAAAAAATGCGCTCAAAATGTGAGGTAGTTTTGTTTCACTAACACTAACACAAAATGAAGGACTCATAAGTGTTTGTAGCGCACTTCTAAACTTATAGCCTTTAAAAAATGCAATTTTTTTGGTCCGGTAATCTTTCAAAACAATGAAAAATGAATACTAAATCATCTAGTTCTCAATTTTTTTTTGCAAGTATATCATTATAGTAAACTGAATTGGTTTGGCGTAAGCGTTTGCAAAGTACTTCAAGACACTGGGGAAAAACAAAATTTAACTTCAGTTGTTTATTTGTTATGTTAATCTAAGTATCGGCCTTTTCTATTTATTTGTAACTTTCAATATTTCCAGTCTTGGAATAAACTTTGTAATTTATTATGTTTCCAAAACTTTTTCAGATAATGGTACCCATCTCAAAACTGTCTCATCGTCACAGTTCTTTTATAAAGGGAAAATGTACTCAAAAGAGGCTTCGTCTCCGTTATCATCAACGAAATAACTTCACAATTGGATACTCAGAAGTTTAAAGTTTTAAGAAGTTTTAAGGCAGATTTTTGGAAGTTATTGATTTTAAATCTATTGCAACTTAAGTATGCATCGTTGTGGTCCTGTACAAAACAAAACATTGAAAGTTCCAGAAAGAATTGTCTATTTGAGGTTGAACCAATACCAAAACGTTGCTCAACAAGCGAACAAAATTGTCAATTGAAAACGTAAATGTGATCAGTTTTCATCAGCTAAATTTAATCTTACCTAAGTTTTCATCACTTATGTTTATCTACTTCAAGCGCATAAAATTCTGATCAGACTTAAGTTTGGTTCGGGGTGTAGTCTAAACAGAGCAAACTGCGAACGCAAGATAAACCGTTCAGTTGCGCTTTACAGTGAGCAGAGATGGATTCCAGCGCAATTCGATGGGTGAAAATCTCCAGCAATTTTTTGTCAGAGCGCGGTTTTGGTCCCAGTTGATTGAAGCAGGCGTCATATTTGCCCGGGACGGTCCGATCAGAGCTGATTCCCGCCTGGAAACCCAAATTGAACACAATTGTTAAATTTTTCAGGAATGTGGGCGGGATTGGCAAGAGCACCTGAATTGGTAAGAATTTCTAGGATGTTTTGCTTATCCTTCTCTGTGAAAAGTAACAACGACAGAAACATTGAACACTTGGAAAGTACGCTTGCAGTGTAGACGATAGGATACTTCCGGACAATCATCAACCGTCGGCATATTTATCTCATTCTCTTTTTGGACCTTAGATAGAGAAGCAGATTCTTCTGAAGAAAAAAACATTCCGAGAAACAGAAAATAGAAAAATATAGTGTACTCATCAGTTGCTAAAGGACTTTACAATAAACCATAAAAAGGTGCCATACAAAAAGAACTGAGAAAGTTTGTCATTACAATGAAACCTGAGTGGGTCGTTTTTGATTTCTGGTAGAGTATTGGATGAAACTCTTCTTCGCACGCAGGTATTAGCAGCCAAAAAATTCAAAAATCCCAAAAAATTAAGGTGTTTACCAAAAAATTTCATGCTAATTTTTTATTTCCACACAAACTCTCGCTCATTTTTATTCCAAGGAAACCAATTTTGAAGATAAAACTTAATATTCCCAAACTGTTAAAAAATGAAGAGAATTATGTCATGCGTGCTCATTATTATTTGAGCACACATGATATAATAGCTTACATATCAAGAAGCAAAGCTATTATTAACGAAAAAATTTTCTTTAATACTTCACAGCCTTTCAAAACAAAACTATTTTGGTAAATTCGGAAGTCAAAAAGTTTCGCAATCGGAAAACATTTAAACCAAAATGCAGAATTTAAAAGTTTTATCACAAGTTTGAAAACAGAGAGTTGAGTGTCTAAATTGACGGGAATTGTGTGTTTTGCTTGAATGCTCTCAAAACGGCAAAAAAGGTTTCAGAAAAATAAAAGGGGTTTTAAATAGAATTTTTCAAATTTATTTGCACGAACGACATAGTAATAAACGCAACTGACTAATAAAGACCGACAAAGACTAAAAAAAACCGACAAATAAAGAGTTATTTAAATGTTATTTCAACTGACGGCCTTTTCTTTCTTTGTAACTTGCGTTATTTCTATTTTTGGGATAAATATATAATATATCAATAAGTTTTCGAAAACTTTTCATATAATTGTACTTGGTAGCCACTTCAAAACTTGTTTCTTTGTCGCTGGTTCTCTTTCAAAAAGAAAGAACATTCAAACGATGATTTATTCTCATTATAAGCATCGAAGTAGCTCCGCATTTTGATACCAAAAAACCCCAATTCTTTTTAATCAAATTCTTTTACGCTTTCCATAGTAGATTTTTTACCACTAAGAAAAGATCCTTGTTGTACTGTACACTACAAAACAAGGATAATTTTGGTAAGAAGGCTCAATTTTACGAATACCAGACTATACCAATACCAAGACGATGATCAACTGGGAACAACGACGGAAAACGTAAAAGCAATCGGTTTTCATCTGTTATGCTTAATCTTATTCCTAATTTCATCACTTATGTTTAGTCATATTTTTTTTGCTTAATTCCAGACTCCTACATAGGACCATCATTTAGGAGCTGAGGTTTCAACTACAAAAAATTGGCATTTTTAACTGTTTTACTTAGCAAAACCCAATCGAAGCACTAGGCCAGTATAATCGTGTTTTGATATGTGAATTGACACATTTGTGCAAATCAAATTTGTGGAATTGAAGTGGTGAAATGAATCAATTGATCTACATTCGAGCGCGGAATAGTCCGATCGGAGAAGAATTTGTTCAGAGTGTACCTCAATTTGAACACTTCGAACGCAGGATAGACTGATCAGATATATTTTCGAGAGCAAGATAGTTCATTAACAATTTGGAGCGCTAATGAAACTGAAAAGAGACTATTTTAAGCAGTGGCGACTCCATGTAGAAGTCATTTCGGACACACTTAGAGTGCAAATTTTTTTTTGATTGCACTTTAGTCGTGGTAGAAACGGACTCAAACAGACTTTGAAGGCAATTACTTCCAACTTGGAGCGCAGTTTTAGTCTTGGCGATTGTATCAGATGTCTTATCAGCCTGAGATTGTCTGATTAGAGACGATTCACGCTTGGAGCTGCACTTTGAAGACAATTATTATAATTTTCAGCAATTTGTGTACGATTGGCAAGAACACCTGTATTGCTAACAGATTCTGGGATATTTTTCATATCCTTCTCGGGGGAAAATAACAACATAAAATATATATTTATATATTTATATACACATTTATATATACGTATATACATATATATACATGTATATATATATATATATATATATATATATATATATATATATATATATATATATAGATATAAATATATATATATATCTTTTTTCTTTTTCCAAACATGTAAATTAATAATATAACCGAATAGTTAAAGTTTACATGCCTTCCGAATAATCACGAATATTTATTGAAATAATCAAAATTATACATCAAACTTCTGGTTATTAATTGATGCTACCCATTAAGCTGTTCGTTCTACTATATAAATAAAAGACCCGAATGATCCTAACTGTCTATCTATTGGAAAATTTTCATGCTGACGTTGCAAAAACTCTGTTAAATTTCTTTTGAAAAGAATTTTTTTCGCCGTCGCTCTTACGTTAGTGGGTAACTTATTCCATTTTTGTATGCTCTTCAAAGTCAAAGATCTTTCACTCTGCTTATTATAATTTTACGCTCTTATTATCAGCTGTTTTGTCCGTTTGTTCAGTTTTAACTGTAGGCGGTTTGCAGGTTTGCACATGTTTTAAAAGTTTCTGATATTATCCTCTGATTCAAGTCTGTGTGGAGTTTCAATATATTAAACTTTGAAATAATTAATTCAGCTGGTAGGACATGCGATTTGAGAAGGATATCAGGACAACGATCGAATTTACGACGCATATAACACACTTTTATGCCCCAATTAATCTGTCGATTTATACGCTGTAAAATTTTTGCTGACAATGTTTGTAAATAAACTCCACTGAATGACAAATGAGAGAGGACTAAAGATTTGAAAACTTGCAACCTTACTTCCAAAGGTATATGGTTTCTTACTAGATATAGTGAGCGAATGGCGGCGCCATTTTTTAAAAAACTACATTTAGATGTGCTTCAAAAGTCAATTTTGAGTCATGGTGTATTCCTAGATAACGACAACTCTCAGCAGATTTTATTAAGTTTCCGTTAGAAGTAATTTTTAGTTCTAATTCGTCCATGGTAGAAAAATAAAGTAGTTCTGTTTTATCAGCATTCAAAGTGAGTTGATTTTCCTTCCAGTAACTGTCCGTCTTCAGTAAATTATTTTCAATTTTTGTTGCAATTGTTTCTCCTGGTTCATATCGACATAAAATACTAGTATTGTCTGCAAATTGAACAAGCTCAAAGTCATCTTTGGTTTTTCTTAAAAATCGTTAACGTTTAAAAGAAAAATTAGGGGTATTAACCCTTGCGGTACTCCGTGATTAACGAAAATGTGTTCTGAGACCTCGGTGCCTATTTTGACGCATTGTGATCTTTCTTCGAGAAAAGATCTCAATAAATTAACTGCAGGCTCAGAGAAGTTAAAGCACTCTGCCTTTTTCAGAAGTATGTTATGCGAAATTGAATTGAATGCTTGTGCAAAGTCTAAGAAAATTGCTGCAGTGTTTTGCCCATTTTCATGGTTTTCTATTACTGTCTCAGTGAAAAACAATACTGCATCTGTTGAAGATTTTTTGTTTTGGAATCCAAATTGCTCTTTATTCAATAAATTGGTTTTATTATTGTGATCCATCATTTGGAAAAGGAGAAGCTTCCCAAAAAATTTAGCAAAAGTTGGTGTGACCAAAATTGGTCGATAGTTGCACACTTGTGTTGTTGATCCTTTTTTGTGAATTGGTGTGACATATGCATGTTTCAGAACAGTTGGAAAGACACTGTTTTGAATACATTCATTAAAGATAAATTGCAGATGAGTACCAATTGCGAACTTCGCCGCCTTTGAAGCCCATGCATGGACAAATCCTAGACCCGGTGATTTACTGTTTTCTAAACTATCAATAGTTTTGTAGATTTTTTTGGAGTCAATGCTCCAAAATTGAATTTTTCAGAACAGTTGCCCAACTTATGGATGTTGAGAGGAACGAAATCACCAAAATACTTGCCCATTTCTGCAAAAGATTTATTAAATGCATTGCAGATTGCTTTTTTGTCAACGGTCATGGCTTCGTCTGTTTCAATTTCTGACACAATAATACCTTGTTTGTGGTTTCCTAATTTTTTATTGATGAAGTTCCATTTCCGCTTCGATGTTTCACATTGCTTAAAAAAATTAACAGACTTTTTTGTGATGTGCATCTCGTAGTTTTCGGTTCACTAGGTTACGCTATTTTTTGAACTCGTCGTATTGATTGTACAAATGATGTTTTCCTGCTATTAATTTTTTGAGGTCCTTGGATTTCCATGGTTTATCACTTTTTTGTTTTGTTTTATTGAAGAATCTCAGATCTGCATAGGTGCATGTTGATTAAATATACATTGAAAAATTTCATTAAAATTTGTAAACATTTCATCACATTTTCCTCTTGATACAAAGGTCGCCAGTCCGCAAAAGCCAAGTCCCTGTTGAATTTCTCCCCCAAAAAAAATTTCAATTAAATTTCTTTTAAAGAAATATGTATCTTCGTTCCTCCCTATCATTTCTAAATTACTCTGATAAAATATGATATTGTGGTCAACCTCAATGGGCGGCAAACAAACTTTCCATTCTACAATTTGATTTTTTGTCATGAAGCAGTGATCGATAAGGGATTGATTAGTTTTGCTGATGCGAGTGCGAGTGTCCACATTTGTTGGGTCAAGTGCCAGACCAGATGTAAAGTTATCAAGTATTTCTTTCTCTTTTTTATTCAATTGGTCAATATTGTAGTCGCCAAATAGAAGACGATTGTCTGTTAAGGAATATGCATTAGATACTTAGGCACTCAAATTGTTCAAGAAAAAATCGGAAAGATTTTTACTCAGATTGTACGAAATGTTCACCAAACATTTATCCTTCAGAGGTTCATTATTTTCGAGCCACATTGATTCAAAAGATTTGCATTAGCTATCTCAAATTCTTTCTTACGTTTAACATTGAAGTGTCTTGGGATCCAAACTCCGACACCCCCACCTCGCTGGACTACCGTTTGTTTTGATCGAGCTTTTTGTATATGTATGTATGTATGTATGTATATATATATATATATATATATATATATATATATATATATATATATATATATATATGTATAAATTTGTGTGTATGTGTGTGTATCTGTGTATGTAATCTTTGTTTTTCATTAGATATCTGCGCGAAAAGGGAGCAACCCTGAGAGTTTCAATGATAACTCTGCCGACCGGAGAATGCTTTCAAAGTAAAAATCTGTTTGATGCTTCAGAGCAGTCACAATGACATTCAACTTCGTGAGGTTAATCTTCGCAAGCTTAGAGAATTTTTTGATACTTTGTTCGAGAAAGTGTTGCCTCTCGCCAAAAGTTCTCATCCAATTGGTTTTGTACATTGATATTTGAAATCAGGACAAAACATTATATGGAATTTCTATCAGATTTACTACACGGAAAATTATGTAAAAATGTTAATTTGATTCACAACCTTAGATAATTTTTTTGATGCCTTGTTAAGGAAATTCATGCGTCTGACCAGAAATTCAATTGGTTTTGTAAACTGATATTTGAAATCAAATCAAAACAAAATATGTGATTTGTAACAGCTTTTCTACAAGGAATATTGTGTATAAATGTTGCTTTTGATTCCCAGCTTGTTGCAAGTTTGTGGTCAAACCTTTTCTGACGGAAATTGGCTCACGGAACTGTAAAATGTAAAATTTTAAGCTGCTTTTTTCTGCCAAACAACATCTAATGTTTTATCCTATTTATTTTTTAGTCGTAATCTTTCAAGTCTTTCATCGGCCGATGTATCATTTGTCAAAATTTTGTCACGTATCAGCGAATGGATAACATCATTCTATTTGGTCGAGATGTTGTCCGATTTAGAACAGTTTTCGGTTTTATGCTTTTTTTATGGTTACGACTTTTTTGTAACGAATTCATCTGATTACCCCACGCTATGCCTTTTTAGTATCATTATTTGAATGACAAAAAACATGAGTTTTGTATGATTGCAACGAAATCAATAAACTTACAGGCAGCAGGAGAGCGTAAAATGTGGGGCTATTTATGAGGCTAATATGATGTTATTTATGAATCATAAGTGATAACACAGAAAGTAAGACTTTAACGGTGTTTCACTGGAGAAAAAAAATTCTAGTTTATGACAAAATTGCTCTAATTGAAACGTAGGCTCCAACAACTTAAAAAAACATAAATAACTTAAAAGGGCTTTATGAAACAATTAGAAAATTTCAACTACTTTAAAAAAGTAGCACAGTTTTAACTTGTAAGCCAAAGCCAGATTTGGCATCGTTCTATGCGGACCAACAAAAACGCCCCAACTGTTGAGTCCGGATTTTGGCGAAAAGAAATCATTTCAAAAATTTATAATAGATGACACTATACAACATAAAAAATAAAATGATGGCCTATTGGTTGAATACTAGTTTTTCGAAAACTCAATTTTGAAGCTCAACAGAAAGTTTTTCTGTGGTGCAATAATCAAATAAAAACGACAAAACAAGCATATCTTTTGATACGTTTATCTATAAAAGTAACGCAGCTCAGTGTTTTTGGTGCTTCATTATTCTCATACTGAATGTTTTGAAACCGAATACCGGCGATTCCCAACTTCTACATATAAAAATTTTCAATTTTTGTTGGGCGAGTTGAATTCTTTGCGGTTTTCTAAAGATAATCATACTTCATAAAGGTGTTTTCTGGTATGAAACTCTTCCTGAATTTACATCGTAACTCAAGGCAAATGAGCAGCACATTTTAAGTTTGTTCTGCTATCTGCAAAACTTTTCCGACTCTTTTACTGACGCAGCATTGAAAACTCATGGAGCTCATACATTTCTTTTATTAAAACGAAAAATAAAATATGGCTGTGCCACTGAGATTTTTTGCAAATTTCGGCCCTCATATGAATGCTCGTTTCATACGAACTTGAAATCAATAAAAAATTAATCGAGTGCTGACGAGTGATTTTGTAATGCCTCCCAGGTTGAGCTCCCAGACGGAAAGTTGATATTTTCCAGACACAGATAAACGCACGACGGGGGGGGGGGGGTCGTGCGTTCAAATTTACATAGTCTGGAAACACGGAAAAACGCACGAAAGTCTGGACATGAACGCACGAATAATCTGATGAACGCACAAAAGTCTGGACATAGGCACTTTCCGTCTGGGATGGTCTGGACATATTGATCGACTTTCGGTCATAATGAATGTTTTGAAACCGAATACCGGCGATTCCCAACTTTTAAACATAAAAATTTTCAATTTTTGTTGGGCGAGTTGAATTCTTCCTGGTTTTCTGAAGATAATCATACTTCATAAAGATGTTTTCTGGCATGAAACTCTTCCTGAATTTACATCATAACTAAAGGCAAATGAGCAGCAAATTTTAAGTTTGGTCTGCTATCTGCAAAACTTTTCGACTCTTTTACCAGCAAAACTTTTCCGACTCTTGGTCTTTTGGACCTCAACAAAGGTAGAAAACTCCAAAAAATCTCACATCAATGCATCACCTTGAATAAATTGGGCTTCATAAAAAGACTACATCTAAAAAAAATGTTGATCACACTAAATACCTATTTGAGTTATATCCTTTTATTACATCATGCAAAATAAACATCCAATTATTTTTTGACAGGCCGCTTTTTCGTTAGCATGAACACAGTCAGGCTCTCAACGCACTGCAGCAGTCCGAATAGGGTTCCGATCCAAGGAATAATGCTGGACCAGTCCAGACGGGCACTGGAGTTATCCCTCAGGGTGTCGGCTGCCACATCAGACACGAGTGCCATTCCGAACAGCAGCAGAAGAACTAAAAGTGGGTCGCTATTTCATGCAACAGAAAATGTTAAAGTCATTAATGCCTTAAAGTACTGAGGAAGAAATATAATGCAAAAAATAGGAATGAGGGATGGTACATCAATTTTTCCTTTGAAACAGTATTCCTGAAATGAGCAGGTCATAATTTGAGAAAATACCCAACCCCACCATGTTGCCACTAAAAATATCCAGACAAACCAAAATCACCTGTGATCAAGATTTGGTTCGTTCAATGTTTTGGTGCGTTCGTGTGCTCGTTGACCTATCTAGACAAAAAGGAGGCATGAACAAGTCCTATGATTGAAAATCGATTACGCATAAAAATACCTCAAGAGTATCTCGCAAAAATTTTACAAAACATGACTCGCGACTATACCAAATACGAACCACCAAATAACCTTTTTGCTATGGATAGAATTAGATATCAAAAGCTTTTCTGATAGGAACCCGTCATTTCTTTACATGGCGAAATTGAATTGATCGGGGTTGATTTCAGCATGTAACTTTGGTCAATTTTTTGAAATTTGCAGCCGAAAGTACACCTAGCATTTAATCAGATAGTTACACATTTTGTACCACACGCAAATGGCAAGTGAGGGGAGGGGGTTGTTAAAGTCCACACTTCGCTCATATCAGATTATTTGACAGCTTTTAATGACTGATACTATTAGTTCTTCAAATTTAACATCACTTCAAAAACTTGGACAAAATTACTTCACTTTGATTAGAAAGGGATAAAAAAACGGCTGTGGTTTAATTTGATTCTTAATGCGGAAACGCTGTACCCAAACCCTACATTTTTCTATTCATTTTTGTTGATACGACCAAATATAAGGAATAAAATGGGGTTCAAATGATGGGATAAAGTTAGTTAAGTAGTCATTTCATATTCATGTTTTGACTAGAGTAAGTGAATATTTTGGACTTCGAACAAGCCAATGTCTATAATAATTAGCGTTGCCGAGTATATTGAAGTTATAATCTAACATGAAATCATTGAGGCAAAAGCAATAGCCAGATTCAGTTGGGTTTTGTTGAGGAAGCTCCACTCAAGAATTGCCCCAATTACCAGAAATATACAGACGACATAACCCAAGTGCCCTGAGATGAGAAAGAAGCGAGCAGCACTGATTTCACGCTGCCATCTCCCGCTCATGACGTCATCTAAAATTTCATTAACCTCATTGGAAGAACATTGCAAGCTACATTAGAAGAACAATATGTCGTTTATTATAATTTTTTTGAGTTTAAATTAGGAAACATTAGAAGCGTCTACCGCTTCTAATCTTTGTTAATTTTAATAGTTGTTTTCCATTTTTCTCTCTTATTACTAAAAGTGGACTATGCTTACTTTTAGATTATTATTTTATTGGGTTAGTAAGTCGCACCCGCATTATTTTTGAACATATATAGTAAGTAACATATATATAGTAAGTCGCACCCGTTTATTTCGCTGACTCCTGTAATGATTTTTAAAGAATGGAGAGTTTTGACCAACATCTTTTCATTGCTGATCTATAGTTTGTTAGGACTACATGTTGCAAAGCAGTCAATGAAAGAGAAAATGGAAAGCAGCCAATGAAAGAGAAAATGCTAGCAATTATTAGAAAAGTTAAATTTAGGTAATTATTATGTTGAATGAGATAGTGGTGAATGAGAATAATTGGTTCCTGAGAAATTGTTACAAATTATTATCATTGGATTTCAGATAGATCTGACTCTGCAGTCCTCGATATCATTTTTTAGACGAGTAAATTCAATATATTAACAAATAGGTTAGAGATATTTGTAACAAAATAAACTAAATTTTAACTCTTCTGCCAATAGTCATTTATACCAATTTAATTAATCTCTATGCTTACTTTGGTACCATGCTTTTATGAAAAAATAACATCTTTATTTTTTTCTGAAAATTAAAGATAATTTCTCTGTAAAGCTTTCATCTTACAGTTGAAGGAAATTTCTTCATGCGGAAGAATTAAAATAAAAAAGTCCCAATTTTCCATAACAAAGTTATCGTTTTTGCCAACCGATTATTTCGTGGCAACTATGTCACTTTTTATACACTGAAGAACAATTGGCTTCACGCCAAAACTTTTTCTGCTACACTGTATAATTTCAAGCTGCTTGGTTTGAGAAATTTGCTGAACGCTTACAAACCATGAAATGTTTCTCAGTTGTGTTGCTAAAAAATACCAAGTTTCCAAAAGAACAAACTTCATTCTAGAATATCTAGCATCTCAAAACAATCCACAAATGATATGATTTATGCTAATCTAGTGAACAAATATTTTGTGACTCTTATACGCTTCACTCTATCTTGAAAGAGCAAATGGGTTGCAAAAAAGAGAAGAACTTTTCCGTCATTTTTTATTCTGCATGTTCTAACGAACAATTCTGACACACAATTTGACAACTGTTGGTCAAAACACGAAGCTCGGAGTCCGACGCCATCGTCAATTAGAGCCGTACAATCAGAAAAAGAAAGTAAAGCTCTCTGAGGGCGTGACAATCTAGCGGTCATATATGATCCCTGGTAGTCATGGAAGTCACCTTTTTATGATATACTGGTTGTCGTACAAGGATCATATATGTTGTCCCGTTAATCATACTGAACTATTGATGATTTCTTAGGAATCATACAAGGATCGTACTAAGAAAAAACGTATGATGTGTAGGACATCATTCATGATCCTTGTATGACTAATAAGATGCAGCAAACCGGGCATCTAGCCGTTGGTTTTTAAATATTTTTGCTAGGTGCACTTGGATCCACTAGTCAGTGTAAATCATCCATGAATCATTTTTAATCTGAGCATGTTTTTTGGACTGCATATTTCTTTGAACATGTCCCATATTTCCATATACATCATATTTTGCAGTATTCCTTATGAGTCACCTTCTTGAAGTTGTCTTAGAAGCTCTACTCACCGAATGACCTCAATCTGAACATCTTTAATTATTATTATTGACTCTCGTCTCGCTAATCGTAAAGATGCAACTAAACTTGAGTACTTGGTTTTATGGCGATACTTGAAACAGCGTCATTTTGACTGTGGTTGCCCAACTTAATGCTCGTTTCGCAGGACTTTGTGTGACGAGTAATTGAGAGTTTCACTATAGTTCATTGCAGACTTTTGTTGCGTTCAAGTCAAACGCAACAATAGCTTACAGTGAATTACAATGAAAATCTTAATTACTCGTCACACTTTAGTTTGAACGCAAGCTCCACAATCAAGTAAAGTATTACGTCTAAACCGGATTTTTACTTGCTGAAGTTTTCTGCTCCCTAAGCTTTGAAATTGAGAACTAATTGACTGCTGAAATAGTTAAGTTGTATTCTAGGTTGAAATTAATAGCGCTCATACAATATGGTTCATCGCTAATTTTTTAATAAAGCATTTTAGTTTGGAAGCACTTTGATGATAATTTCAATGTGGTGAAAATATCCAAAATTTGTAGCGAAACAGTCTTGCAATTTTGTTGCGAAAGGAGATCTTTCTAGACAAAAGACTTTACTGCTAATTGCAAACTTCTGCCTAACTTATTCTTGCACACTAAATAAAGTTCATGAATTTTCCTGAGAAAACATCTTAACTTATCTGAAACGTTCTGGTTGTTTTGCCTTACTTGATCTTACATTAACTCTACCTTAAAATTATCTGAATCATTAAGGTGGCACCACCTAAAATTTTACCTGAACATACCTTAAAACTACATGAAAAACACACCTGAACAGTTAATGTGAAATTACCAGGACTTGCGTGAGTAAATTGTAGCTGAATTAGCACTGATGCCATCACAAGTGAAGCGTTAATAACTTTTTGTAAAATATATAACTTATGAATTACATGACCCCTCCAGTGCCCTATGTGATTGCACTCGAAGGCGTGAAACATATATAAATTTTTCTTGAGATAGATTGCAGAATAGATGCTTCCTTGGTTGAAAGCTCAATTTATGAAAAGACCAAGGGTCGACCGATATTGGGTATTAAAAAATCGCGGGTCAATGTACATTGAATCGAAAGACTTTGGGTTGGATGTATTTATGGTCTCAATAATGTAGTTTGCATAGGGTCTTCATTTGCATAGGGTTCATTTGTATAAGGTAATTTGCATATGAAATGCATAGGGACATTTGTCGAGTTCATTTGGCTTTTCATAAAGTCGACCTCCCAAACCCAATCAAGTTCTTTACACAGAACAAGTCTTACCTACGTCAGTACATGTTTGAGCACTTTGGAGACAGTACTTCCAGATGCCGTAGTGAAAAGTGTCTGCGTTGACCAAGTATGACCCATGGACCAGCAACGTCAACACTAGACAGAAACTGCCAAACAGCCCAACTTTGACCAGAATTAACTTACGATTCTGCTCCGAGTCCATATCGCACGCATAAAAAACTATTGTACGTTGCTAAAGAGCATCTAGAGGTATGTGTAATGCGGAAAATTAAAAATAATCTGATTAATTTGACTTCTCAAGACAGGTGTTCTATTTTTATGCTGTATTGCTCGTATTGCTTTTTTAACAGGTAAGGTTAAATTTGCGAACAAAAAATTTCATGTCAGTGTGGTTAAAATAATCATGCATTTCTATTCCCAGCGTGAAATGGTAGTGGACTAAACATACAAATTACAAAGTTATAACTTAATGGGTGGTGAAAACAGAGCCTTTCCCATTATACCCCGACCGGAAGTTAAAGATCCTTTGTGGAAGCTTTTTGGAAATTAGGCGGACTATACATTATATTTCCCCCAAGCTGGGTAGCATAATTTCCAGCCCGGATGAGAAAGGAGGAGGGGAACACCACCAGAAAATACAGGAAAATCACAAATTTGTTTTTTTTTCAATCAATTTGAGATAATTTTCCGACATAATGTTATATCATTATCTTAGAAGCTGCGCTCAAAAGAAGTAATATCGTTAATGATCAGCATTTAGCCCCTTAACGATCATAATTTAGCTCGTTAATGATCAGAATTTAGCTCGTTGATGATCAGAATTTAGCTCGTTGATGATCAGAATTAAGCTCGTTAATGATCAGAATTTATGCATACTTTGAATAGGAAGCTCGTTCATGTAGGCAGAATTTAATATGACGCTCCGTCCATGTAATCAAAAAAGCGCTTTACTCCCCCCCCCCGTGCTTTTTTAATCGTCTGATCATTAACGCACACCTCGACCTGTGAAGGTAATGGGGTGCTGACATTTTATTTAACTAATGTGAAGAGGAAAAGTGAACAAAATTGGAAGACCAAAACTAATGTCTGACATTGAGTCTGCGCACACTTTTGTTGCCATTAACGTGAACACAATAACGTAAACGCACCAAAGTCTGGACATTAACGTCTATCCAACAACTCAACCAGGAAATTTGAGAAGACACGAAAGTCTGGTGAACGCACAAAAGTCTGGACATGAACGCACGAATGGTCTGGTGAAAGCACGAATATCTGGACATGAACGCATGAAAATTTGAGAAGACACGAAAGTCTGGTGAACGCTCGAAAGTTTGGGCATGAACGCATGAATGGTCTGGTCAACGTACAAAAGTCTGGACATAGACACTTTCCTTCTGGGACCACAACCTGGTTTATCTTTTGGATTCAAACAACAACAGAATTCGGCGACTCAAAAACCAACCTTTCTGTGCCACACTGCATCTTCATAAATACAGTCAATCAAATAAATTTTGACCCAAAACACACTTAGTTTGTTCAAATGAGTTGAATGAGCAGAAATGTAAAAATTTAGCAGCTCAATCTTTTCCTTCATTGTTCCGATCCCTCTTTAGGTGGGGGAGGGAGGAACTATATACTCAAATGTATTTGTTGTTCAATCAAATTTGACCGATCGCTATATTCATCGTAGAGAATTGAGAGTGGTACCATTAAAAGCCCGTCCAGCGTAGAATATGCAATTAAAAAGATTTTTTTTTAATTATCTTTGCCGAGCGAGTTATCGATGTTTAAAATTTCGTGAATATTAGAAGGATTTTCGTTGCTTTTATTCACGCGTATGCCTAAAGTTTTTGCCTTAAAATTCGTCAATTTTGCAAAAATAGGTTAAAAAATGTTAAGAATAGTGCTGCCGATTTTATTGTTAAAGGCAAACAAGTATTGTTGACTATTATCATTAAATTTTTTGTCAAAAAAAATTTGGCTAAATGTTTCAAATTTCAGCCTATTCCTTCAAAAATAGCACGAAATAAGATTCTTATTCCACTTTGAATACATGTGCTGAAAAAACACACCAAAAAACCCCTAACAAATCTTTGTTATTTCAAAATGAGGCTATAACTACTTTCGCTTCCATTGAGAGCGCTCTGTAATTAAAATTTGCCGTTTTTGCTAACTTTACTCAATTTTTATCAAAAACACAGCATATATTTTTGATGTTTTTTTTAAAAAATTATCAAAATCTATAACATTTGGAAAAACAAAATGTTCCTAAAAAAACAGCATTAGCTAGGCTAGTTTTGAACTGTTACAATTCAAATATAATTTGGATTGTAAAGTCGGTCGTTTGAAAACAATTCAATTTTTTTATATTTATAAAGGAAGAGAACAGTTCAAATCACAGCTGATAAGTCCAATCCGCTTCCTAAGCAGCTCAAAATTAAAATACCTTGTTTTGACTCGAAAGTTTTGCTGTCATTTTGACTTTTAATAAAGATTGATTTTTAAATAAACTATGGCTCACTGAACTTTGTCATTCTTTTTTCAATTTAGTCAATTTGTAGCTTTGTGTCAGCCAAGAAAGAAAGCTTCTTCTTTTCATTGAATTAACTTTTAATCTTTATTGCGGTTCTACGCGGCAAGTTCTGGTCTTATGGCTTTGATAAGACTAGATTTTGTTTTTTCTTTTAGTCATGTACCCATTTTTGACGTTTTTCTCGTTTTCTCACATCATCACTTTGTTGTCAAGTCACATATCACATTGTTGGCGTTCAAAATAAAACAAAATTGAAGCTATCAGAATTTTAAAGGTATACTTTGTGGTTTTAACGGCTTCAACACCACTTTCTCGAAGAATTCATTTTCGAATTTTTCACTTTTGTATTTAAATGTCGTTATTAATTTGTTTTTTTAGCTATATGAAATTTCAGGGATGTTTAGTAGAAGTCTCATTGGCTTTGAAAGGAGGAATAGATGATCTTATTATTTTGGTAATTAGCTAATGGCTCTCATGACTTTGAAAACAGTTGTTATCAAAAAAATCTTTTTAACTTCGAGCTTTTTTTCTCTTTTCTTATTGTCTTTTTGTTACCTATTCACGTTAATCAAAGGTTGTATGTAACATTATTGGCGTCAACAAAAGGCTCAGATTCACAAAATGAAATGTTTTTAAAGAATTTGTTAAGACCTTACTGACTTCCAGACGAGTTTTTGCAAGAAAACTTGTTTACTTTCTAATTTTTGTTGTTTTTGAGTTTTTGATACTATTTTTGCAGACGCAGGCAAATTCTGAATAATTAGAGTCCTAAATGTCTTACTTTAGACAAATAAATGAACTTATTTATTTTTTTTCATTTTGTAGCTAATGGCTTATGCGACTTTGAAAAAAAATTTTCGAAAAAAAACCAAAGATTTATATAATTTTGCCTTTTTTGCATTTTGTCTAATTGTGTCCTCGTTTCATTAATGAGACGTCTCAAATCACATTATTGATTTTCATAACAAAATGCTATCAAACTTATTTTGAGGGAAAAATAAGGGCATCGAGAGCGTTTTCTCGTAGATTTTAATTGCGTATTGTTATTTTTCGTCAAGATTTTTTGTTACTTTTGTAACCGCAAAAAAACTAGATAATGACAGGTCTTATTGCCCTCCTATAAAAACTATGATAATTAAAAAAACTTTTGGATGTTGATAGTTGTTACTAGTATCTATTGGTCTGCACTACTTTGAAATAAATAGTTTTTAACTATTTGAGCGAATTTTTTAACTTTGCTGTTTTTGTTCTTTTTTGTCTAATTGTCTAATTGTTAACGAGCTTTCTTTTGGACTGATCCGTATTATTTCTTGTGAAGTACAACAATTGATTCTTTTTGGGCTACATCTGCTCCTCATTTGATAGATATTTTTTCCACAAATGTGGATAAGTGGTGTCGGAACATTATGTGCCGCCTCATAATACACAGCCTCTTTGTTTGTTTTTGTGTATTTTGTTAATTGTGTCATTTCAAGACTTTATACTTTTTTCGCAATCATTGATAAAAGATTCGGCCAATTGAAAAATGATTTCACTTTTTTTGCAGACTTAAGCCCAGATATCTGAATGGGAAAGCGAGATAGATAGAACAAGATCAAATCGCCACCCGGGTCGAGGGGTCAGCGCTAAATATAGCTAATAGATGTAAGATTTGTGTTGAATTTGAAAAAAAGTGTAAGATTTTACTTAATGCAATGAATGCGGTGTAAAAAAACTTTTAAGCAGTGAAATTTGTTTTTTTTTCACAGCTGAAAATGGCAGTTCATACAAAACTTCACCGCTAAATTCACAGCTAATCTTACAAAGTTTCACCATTGTAATAGTTGTACTAAAACAGTACAAGAACAGCGCTGAATAATCAGCAACCTCGTAATCTTTAAAAAGATATAATATAATGTATGTCGAAAATGCTGTCGATCGAGGACCAACTTATGGATAGATAATCAACTTATGGATAGAAGATAAGCATTTTAGCCGAAGAATATTTGGTTTTAACCATGTCTGAACACGTCTACTTTTTTACCTTAGAACTTAGAAGTATTAAAAACAACAGATCTGAACAATTGTTTAATTTTTTTTATTTGTCTTTCTGTAAATAATTTTTAAATTTCAGTGTTGACTCACTCTATATTGCAAGTTAATGGGTACTCGCCGTTCCTTTTAATGTTTAGTTTGGAGATTTCTGTGAAATTGGATTTGAGGTATGTGTTTTTGAGCGGCATATGCTTGAAATAAATGAGGAAAGTGTTTTGTTATTCAAAGAATTGAATGGTTCTTGTTTCGTATATTTTTGTACGATCAGCGTTGATTATTTCACTTAAGAGGTGAAAGGAAAATTTTTAAGATGCGAAAGGAAATTATTCACTGCTACCAGCAGAAAGCGGTGAAAAAAAATTTTTCAACGGTACCAGGATGCGGCGAAAAAAATTCACCGCTAAAATTGCAAATCTTACCAGCATTCAGCACTCTCAACAGATTCAATGCTAAGAGATGCGGGAACTTGCGGTGAAAAATTTTCTCACCGATAAATTTAAATGATTTTTTTAACCAAACCTCGACCAACCTGAACCTTCGTGACAGCGAAAAAGATGGCTTCTTCTTTACTGAATTAACATTCAATCTTTATTGCAAGTTTACCGGCCAAGTTTTGCTTTTCCGGCTTTGATACAACTAGATTTCACAATTTTTTCTACATTAAGGCATCTGCCCATTTTTTAATTTTTTTTTCTCGGTTTGCCACATTATACAATTATTGTTAGTTCATATATCACATTTTTGGCGTTCAAAGTCAGGCACAATTGAACCTATCGGAATTTTAAAGGCATATTTTGTGGTTTTAACGGCTTCAACGCAAATTTCTCAAAGAATTCAATTTCGAATATTTCACTTTTGTATTTAACTGTTGTTATTAATTTGTCTTTTTAGTCATGAAAAATTTCCGGGATATTAAGAAATCTCATTGGCTTTTTAGGTAGAAAAAGATTATTTTTTTATTTTAGTAAATAGCTGATGGCTTTCATGACTTTGAAAACAGTTGTTTTCAGAAAAAAAATTCTTTTTAACTTCGCACTCTGGTTCTTTTTCAATTGTCTATTTGTTACCTATTCTCGTTAATTACAGGTTATATATGACATATTGGTGTCAACGAAAGACGCAAAAGCACAAAATCAAATCTTTTTAAAGAAATTTTTATGATTTTGTTGACATCAACACAAGTTTTCGCAAAAAAACTAAATTAATTTTTAGTTTTTTTGCAGTTAGTTTTGTAGACGTAAAACAATTTATGATTAATTACAGGCCTCAAGAGCATTGAAACTATTGAATTTTTTTTGTAGCTAAAGGTTTTCATGACCTTGAAACAAAAATTTTTTCGAAAAAAAACAGAAGTATTACTCAATTTTGTCCTTTTTTTCTTTTTTATCTAATTGTTACTTAGTTTCATTAAAAAAGTCTCCTACCAAATTATCGACTTTCACAAAAGGTGCAATCAAACATATTTGGGAAGGAAATTTTGGCTTCAAGTCTTTGACAGCGTTTTCTCGCAAGTTTTAATAGAGTTTTCGTTATTTTTATCTACTTGTTGTTCTTTTTGTAAATGCAAAAAAGTTGAATAAGGACAGTTCCTAATGTCCTTCTCTAGATAAAATGGTAATTATCGTTCATTTGTATGATTTCAACGGATATCTAATGATTTCCATTATTTGATAAATTGTTTTTAAAAAAGCAAACTTTTTAAGTTTGCTATTTTTGTTCTTCTTTGTCCAATTGATACCGAGCTTTTATCCGAAATGATCCCATATCTTTTCTTGTGAAGTTCAAGTTATATTGTTTAGTTTTGGTTTCATCTGATGCCATTCTGACTTGGTTGATAAGTTTTGTTTAGATGGGCATAGAATTTTGGATGAAATAAAAGTTTGTTGTTTTTGTCTGATTTTGCTGTTCGTCTTGACTCGTTTTTTTAATGATGGCAGATCTCATCAATCTGATGCAGCAATTTCTAATCACTGAATTATTTGCTTTGCGGGAAATTTTTTTCTTCTTGCGCCATTTTTGGAAAAAACAATTGGATATTCGGGGGTTTCCGATCTGTTCCACATTTGGTACACAACTATGCAAAAATTGTGGATGAGCAGGATGGAACATTATGTGCGATCGAATATTACCGAGCCTCCTTGTTTGTTTTTGTATATTTCGTTAATTGTGTTGTTTCAAGACTTCATCATTTTTACCCCAATCATTGATAAGAGATTTGGCCAATTGAAAAATAAAAAAAATTTCTCAATCTTTTGCAGACCTAAGTCCAGATTTTTGAATGGGAAAACGAGATAGATTGATAAAAATCAATTCACCATTGGTAGCACCTCGAGAATGAGTGAAAGGAGCGTGAATAGCAAGCAAAAACAGGTTTCATTTTCTTTCTACCAAGACACTCTCGTGATCGGGTTTACCAAAATCAAATTTTTATCTGATTACAGTCATTAAATAATGAGCCACCTTGCTTGTCTATCCGGAAACACATTATGCAGCAAAATCAATCCATCCAGCGTTGTTTTATCTATTTCAATTTCAATAATTGTACACAAATGTGAACCATGCATAACTTTTTGTCTGGGCAGTTTTTTTTTTAGTCAAGATACGCCTAGAATTAATCGTTTCATATTTCTACTTCTTGGTCCCGAGACTGGAATGAACCGAACTGAAGTGGGATGACAGTGAGATAGACAATAAAAACGCAAAAAGTGACCTGAAGAAAGCATAAAATAACAAGGAGGCTCGGTAATGTGCTAACGCACATAATTTTGCGACACCACTCGTCCACATTTTAGGCATAATTGTCTGCGAAATAAGGACCAGATAGAAAACCACCAAAAACTCAAAAACTAATGGAAAAATTGGTGTATGAATAAAAATGCTGCCTCCAACGCAAATACTTCAGCGGAGAAAAAAATGTTGCATCAGATTGATGAGATCTGCCATCATTAAGAAAACGAGTTAAGACGAACAGCAAAATCAGACAACAACAACAAACATTAATTAGATCCAAAACTTTATGTCCATTTAAAAAAGACTTAATAACAAAGTCAAAAAGGCGTCAGATAAAACTGAAATTAAACCAAAAAACTTGTAATTCCTTAGAGAGGATATGGGCCCAGTCCAAAATAATGCTCGGTAACAATTAGACAAAAAAGAAGAGAAACAGTAAAATTAATAAGTTCGTTTACTTTTAAAGAATCATTCATTTCAAAGTAACGGAAGACATTAGATGTCAACTGAAACCTTCCAACAAATTTATGATTACCTATGATACTAAAGGAGGGCATTAAGACCTGTCAAGATTCAGTTTCTTTACGGTTACAAAAAGATTATCAAATAGAGACAAAAAAACAAAAACACAACTAAAACTTGCGAGAAAACAGTTTCGAAGCATTAAAACCCCCAAAAATTGTTCAACTGTAAATTCATCAAAACAGATAATTTGGTATTTCACCTCTCATTTTTGAGACTAGGTAACAATTAGACAAAAGAAAGAAGAGCAAAATTAGGTAAAAGTTTGTATTTAGCCATTAACTACAAAAAAATGGTTTTGTCTATTCGTCCAAAGGAAGCTCCTGAGATCTGCAATTAATCAGAATGAGTCTCACATCTACACGAATAACATAAAATATGACCAAAACTGAAAATCTAATTTATTTCTTTTTTTTTGCGAAAAAATTTTGTCAAAGTCAGTAAAGTAATAAAGAAATCTCTTAACACATTTAATTTCGTTCAATAGTCCTTTTTAGGACGCTGAAAATGTCATATTTAACCTGTAAATAGCGAGAATAGGTAACAAATAGACATTAGAAGGCACAAAATTGCAGAGTTAGAAACTGAAAGTTTGAAAGTCATGAAAGTCATCAGCTATCTACTAGAAAAAAATAACGGCTCAACTATTACTACATAAAAACCCAATGAGACGTGTCATTATCCCGGAAATTTCTGAAAAGAAAGATGACTGAAAAGAAAAAATAAAAACGAGAGTTAAAAACAAAAGTAAAAAATTCAAAGTGCTGTGGAAGCCGTTAAAACCTTAATCTATACCTTCAAAAGTTCTCATAGTTTCAACTCTGTCTTATTTTTTGCCAACAATGTGATGTGTGAACTGACTATAATGTGATAATGTGACAAAACGGGAAAAAACGTGAAAAATGGTCAAATGCTATAAGTGAAAAAGAATTTTGAAATCTAGTTATATCAAAGCCGGAAGACCATAACTTACTGCGTAAAACCGCAATAAAAATTCAACGTTTCTTCAGTAAAAAGAGGAAGCATTTTTCGTTTGCTAACACTAAGCTACAAAATCACAAAATTCAGGAAAAAGTGTTCAATAAGCTTTCGTTTGTTTAAAAATCAAATAATTTTAAAAGTAAAAGGACGATCTTAAACTTTCAAGCTAAAACTGGATACCATAATTTTGAAATGTTTAGAAATCGAACTGGACCTATCATCAATGGGCTTTGATTTGAATTGATCGGTTCTTTAGTTATAATAAAGAAGATTGAATTGTTTTAAAAAAACCATCGACTTCACAATCCGAATTTTATTTGAATTGTAACAGTCCAATTTTGGTTCAAATCTAGCCCAGCTAACGCTGCGTGTCCTTTAGAAACCCTTATTGTCTCGAATGTTTGAGTTATACATAATTTTTTATTTGCAGAATCGAAAAAATATGCTTTGTTTTTGATAATAATCGAGTAATGTTAGCAAAAACGGAAAATATTTAGTTACAGAGCACTCTCAATGGAAGCCAAAGTAGAAGTAGCCCTTTTTAAAGTTGATAAAGGTTGTGTTATGGGTTTTAGGGGGCGTGTACTTCCGGCAAATTTAATCAAAGTTGACTAAAGACCCTTATTTCGTTCTATTTTTGATGAAAAATGCTGAAATTTGAAATATTTAGCAAAAATATTTGCCAAAAAATTAAATAATAATGGTTAAAAAAAATTGTTTGTCTTGAAAAATAAAGTTAACAATACTATTCTTAACAATTTTTAAATATTCTAGCAAAAATGACGAAATTTAGAAAAAAGTTCACAAAAATTGTAACATCGATAATTCGCTCTAGAAAAAGAAATTCCAAAAAAATATTTTTAGTTCAATATTCTACGCTGGGCGGGCTTTTTAATGATACCACTCCCAGCTCTCTACCATGGATATATCGATCGGTCAAAATTGACTGAACAAAAAACCTATTTGAGTATTTAGTTCCTCTCCCCTCAAGAGGGGTCGGGACAAAAAGTATTAATTACGGCAAAACTCGATTTTTTTTCAAAAAAAAACCACTTAATAAACAAAGCCAAATTATATTGAAAAACACGCATCGTCACCATTAGTTGAATCATACTACAATTGTTTTGAATCCTAGTTCCAGAACATCGGATCATAAATTGACTTAAAACTAATCATGAACCCACTTTCAACAACACAAGCAATGGTATCAAAGGAAACTGTAAGAATGATCTCTTTCGACGGAAACAGAAACAGATACCCTGCAGTTTTTTTTAGCTCAAGTTGCAATCTTAAGCCAATCAAATTTTAAGCTTGTGGGAAAACAATATTTGAGTAAAAATTTGACAACAGCCCAACGTAAACAGCCGGAACATGAATCGGTAATTTTGGGGTGCTTCGCAATAAATATCAAAAGTTCACGCAAATTTGAATTAAGCTTTATTTATTATCTGGAGCACATCATTGTTCTAATACACACCTTGAGCTATCATATCATAGCTTGTTTCAAAAGAAGGAATTTTGGTTGCAATTCCTCATCATCGTTCTTTCAAAACATCAGAGCTCTTGTTTGAAGCTGATGATCAAAGCTACCATCATTATCGAATATTGCCCTAGTCTAGGCCCGCAATTTACGAAAAGACCTAATAATTCCAGATTGGAGTAAATATTGAATTAAATTCGAGGTCCATTTTTTTAAATAAAGTCAAATTCTTTTCATTGGTCGAGTAAAGGTCTTTTCATAGGAATTTCGGGTCAGGCAAGATTTTTTCGTTTCATAGCCAAACATGGTTATTCTATGAGTCCAGCGAAAGTCTTCTCAAAAGTGTTTTTTGGCAAATGTGAATATTTTGTTTTCTGCTTCGGTACAAACAAAAGCAGCACCTATGCCACACTAAACAGCATTGCAATAAAGCAGTACAAATTCTCAAACAGTTGGAAAACTGCCAAGAATTTTTTCGCTTCTTAAGATAAAGCAGTTATCGCAGCTGGACTATTTTGCCACAAAAGTTGATTGAATGAAACTAAGTACTTTAATTGCAGTAGTCGTCTTCCCATTGGCCGTGATGGAGAAGTGGCGTCCTTAATTTTTTGCCTTCCAAATTCAAAAATTATTTTTTGAAAAAAAGATGCCGATTTGTAATAAATTTTCGGAAAAAGATGAAAGAGCATGCCTACTGACTACGCTATAAGCAAAAGTTAGCAACGAAATTGAGTGTAAAATCCTTAGTGTTCCAGGACATAGTTTGTTTCCATTCAAATTACAGACGGCTTATGGTCCAGCCAAATCTTTTATTGTTTTTATGTTTTTTCATGTTTTATTATATAGCCAAAAGCTAGGTGATTGTTTTTGTTCCCGACTAAGTCGGGGACATCACGCAATGTCCAGAAAAATTTATTTCATAATAAAAATCTGTCGAAGACAGTCCTCTCATGCTTTAGATTGTTTGAAGGCAGTCTTTTAGTAATTCCAGATTCTGGCTTAGGGTGGCCCTGTTTGTATAGTTGACTTTTTTTTATTGAATAAAGTAACTCCCGAAAATTAAAATTGCGATTTTTTGAATTCTGGTTATTTTACTGTCCTTCCGAGGATTAAGCACTAACTACTTTTTTCAGTCTTTTTTTGTCATACAGTTCAACATCAGGGCAGTTTAGCCAGCGCGGAAAGGGAGCTTTTAAAGACTTAGACTAAATAATTGGTACCCCATTCCCAATTAATATATAACTTTGTTGCGACGCAATTGTTTGGGGGGAAGGAAGGGATGACCTCTATAATCGAATGAGCTATTTTGTTCAGTCAACTATGGCCGAACGATTTATTCTTCGTAGAGAGTTAAGACTGGCATCATTGGAAAACTAGCCCTGCGTAAAATGTGGAAATCAAAAGTTTTTTTGATTTCCTTTTCTTTTACAGGATTTATGGAGGTTTAACCTTTGTAAAGAGTGGACCAAATTTCACTGTTTTATTCACCTTTGCAAAAATTTGTTCAATTTTTAAAAACAATGCTATTGAATTATTTTCAAAGCAGGCTTGTCAATTGACAGCACCTATGCAACACTAAACAGCATTGCACAAAAGCCGTACAAATTCTCAAACAACGGAAAACTGCCAAAAATTTTTTCGCTTCTTAAGATAAAGCAGTTATCGCAGCTGGACTATTTTGCCACTAAAGTTGATTGAAAGAAACTAAGTACTTTAATTGTAGTATTTGTCATCCCATTGGCCGTGATTGAGAAGTGGCGTCCTTAATTTTTTGCCTTCCAAATTCAAAAATTATTTTTTGAAAAAAGATGCCGATTTGTAATAAATTTTCGGAAAAAGATGAAAGAGCATGCCTACTGACTACGCTATAAGCAAAAGTTAGCAACGAAATTGAGTGTAAAATACTTAGTGTTCCAGGACATAGTTTGTTTCCATTCAAATTACAGACGGCTTATGGTCCAGCCAAATCTTTTATTGTTTTTATGTTTTTTCATGTTTTATTATATAGCCAAAAGCTAGGTGATTGTTTTTGTTCCCGACTAAATCGGGGACATCACGCTCTGTCCAGAAAAAATTATTTCATAATAAAAATCTGTCGAAGACAGTTCTCTCATGCTTTAGATTGTTTGAAGGCAGTCTTTTAGTAATTCCAGATTCTGGCTTAGGGTTGCCCTGTTTGTATAGTTGACTTTTTTTAATTGAATAAAGTAACTCCCGAAAATTAAAATTGCGATTTTTTTAATTCTGGTTATTTTACTGTCCTTCCGAAGATTAAGCACTAACTACTTTTTTCAGTCTTTTTTTGTCATACAGTTCAACATCAGGGCAGTTTAGCCAGCGCGGAAAGGGAGCTTTTAAAGACTTAGACTATATAATTGGTACCCCATTCCCAATTAATAAATAACTTTGTTGCGACGCAATTGTTTGGGGGGAAGGAAGGGATGACCTCTATAATCGAATGAGCTATTTTGTTCAGTCAACTATGGCCGAACAATTTATTCTTCGTAGAGAGTTAAGGCTGGCATCATTAGAAAACTAGCCCTGCGTAAAATGTGGAATTCAAAGGTTTTTTTTGATTTCCTTTTCTTTTACAGGAGTTATGGAGGTTTAACTTTTGTAAAGAGTGGACCAAATTTCACTGTCTTATTCACCTTTGCAAAAATTTGTTCAATTTTTAATAACAATGCTATTGATTTATTTTCAAAGCAGGCTTGTCAATTGACAGCACCTATGCAACACTAAACAGCATTGCACCAAAGCCGTACAAATTCTCAAACAACGGAAAACTGCCAAAAATTTTTTCGCTTCTTAAGATAAAGCAGTTATCGCAGCTGGACTATTTTGCCACAAAAGTTGATTGAATGAAACTAAGTATTTTAATTGCAGTAGTTGGCTTCCCATTGGCCGTGATGGAGAAGTGGCGTCCTTAATTTTTTGCCTTCCAAAATCAAAAATTATTTTTTGAAAAAAGATGCCGATTTGTAATAAAATTTCAGAAAAAGATGAAAGAGCATGCCTACTGACTACGCTATAAGCAAAAGTCAGCAACGAAATTGAGTGTAATATCTTTAGTGTTCCAGGACATGCTTTATTTCCATTCAAATTACAGACGGCTTATGGTCCAGCCAAATCTTTTTTTGTTATTATGTTTTACATGTTTTATTTTATAGCCAAAAACGAGGTGCTTGTTTTTGTTCCCGACTAAGTCAAGGACATCACGCAATGTTCAGAAAAATTTATATCATAAAAAAAATATGTCGAAGACAGTTCTCTCATGCTTTAAATTGTTTGAAGGCAGTCTTTTAGTAATTCCAGGTCCTGGCTTAGGGTGGCCCTGTTTGTATAGTTGACTTTTTTATTGAATAAAGTAACTCCCGAAAATTAAAATTGCGATTTTTTTAATTCTGGTTATTTTACTGTACTTCCGAGGATTAAGCACTAATTACTTTTTTTTAGTCTTTTTTTGTCATACAGTTCAACATCAGGGCAGTTTAGCCAGCGCGGAAAGGGAGCTTTTAAAGACTTAGACTATAAAAATGGTACCCCATTCCCGATTAATGTATAACTTTGTTGCGACGCAGTTATTTGGGGGGAAGGAAGGGATGACAAATTTATGAAAAATTAACTCAATAATTATACAAAAAGCATTATTTTATTTTGGGTTTTTTTGAAATATTGCCTTCTCCATTTGATAAACTTTTCAAACATATGAAATAATCCATTGTTTTTGCTGAACGCGCAACCAATTTTTATAACCAATAACTATTTTTGTTGGCGCTGTCGTTTTCAATTTTTTTGCGTTTTTGTATTTTAGGTTGATTACAGTCTAGAATTAGTTCATACTGGGACCCAATTTTTGACAGAAGCTATTTACAAAAAATTGAGGCCAGATATAATTTTATTTTTGTCTTCGGAAAAAGGTTAAAATTTTTTATGGTTTTGAAAATGTGTTTTTGTAATCTCTAATTGATTTTTTATTTTGCTTTCAAGTTCTTTCTTTGGAGCTCATGACATCGTCATATGAATCAAAGATCCAATTCCTTTCTTGATCAGCCATAGATGAAACTATAAAAAGCTTTTAGTTGCTTTTTATTTGTTGCTATTTATTGCTATTTATTATAAATTAAGTAACTGAAAATTTGAAGTTTGTCAAATTATTATCCTATTTCTGTCCATATGTTGCTTAGTCTCAATATATACAGGGCAAAACTCTTGCCTTTTTTCAAAAAAATTAAATGAATCTTGTCATTTGCGCATTCCAGATTGCTTTTCAGGTTGTAATTTTTTTTCCTTTTTGAAAATATCACATTAACAAAACATCGATTGGCAATAAAAGATTACATATTTTTTTTAAAGATTTCAGTGAATATTTAACGAGTGCGCTACCGTTCTCTTCAAAACTTTTTTATTTTTTTTGTTTTTGCCTCTAATTGTTCTTTCTTTGTCGTACAGCATATATGTGACGATCAAAAGCCTTTATTGCCTATTTTGTTGTCTGTATATATTATATATCAATTTCCATTTTTACTTGACGGTTTTAAATACTTTCAAAAAAATTGTTTTAGAAAAGTTTTATACTTCCTAATTACGGTTCCCATTGTCGTCAAAGAGTAACAAAGTCTCATTAGTGATGGCGCTCATTATCTTTCTGTTGCTCTGTTTTCTGCTCTCTGTTCCGTTTTGACTAGTATCTTCGGAGCTAAGAAGTGTTTTCTTCATCAGAATTTTGTGAGTTAATTTTCAATACCTGTCAATTGTTGTGGTTCATTTGTTGTCTTCTTTACAAAGAATTTACACAGAAGACGTTTTTAAAGTCGGAAATCCAACAAAAATCAAAAGTCTTTCTCAAATCAAGTTTTTAATGGTGTTCAATGCCCTATATTTTTAATGGCTTCAACAATGTGGTTTTGAGAAATTGTTTTGAAATTTTGAGTTTTGACCGTATTTGTTGTTTTTTTTGTCGTCTTGTGATTGGATCTCACTATTAAAAAACACAACGGGCTTCGTTCCCAATTAATATATAACTTTGTTGCGACGCAATTGTTTGGGGGGAAGGAAGGGATGACCTCTATAATCGAATGAGCTATTTTGTTCAGTCAACTATGGCTTAACGATTTATTCTTCGTAGAGAGTTAAGACTGGAATTAGAAAACTAGCCCTGCGTAAAATGTGGAATTCAAAGGTTTTTTTGATTTCCTGTTCTTTTACAGGAGTTATGGAGGTTTAACTTTTGTAAAGAGTGGACCAAATTTCACTGTTTTATTCACCTTTGCAAAAATTTGTTCAATTTTTAATAACAATGCTATTGATTTATTTTCAAAGCAGGCTTGTCAATTGACAGCACCTATGCAACACTAAACAGCATTGCACCAAAGCCGTACAAATTCTCAAACAACGGAAAACTGCCAAAAATTTTTTCGCTTCTTAAGATAAAGCAGTTATCGCAGCTGGACTATTTTGCCACAAAAGTTGATTGAATGAAACTAAGTATTTTAATTGCAGTAGTTGTCTTCCCATTGGCCGTGATGGAGAAGTGGCGTCCTTAATTTTTTGCCTTCCAAAATCAAAAATTATTTTTTGAAAAAAGATGCCGATTTGTAATAAATTTTCAGAAAAAGATGAAAGAGCATGCCTACTGACTACGCTATAAGCAAAAGTCAGCAACGAAATTGAGTGTAATATCTTTAGTGTTCCAGGACATGCTTTATTTCCATTCAAATTACAGACGGCTTATGGTCCAGCCAAATCTTTTTTTGTTATTAGGTTTTACATGTTTTATTTTATAGCCAAAAACGAGGTGCTTGTTTTTGTTCCCGACTAAGTCAAGGACATCACGCAATGTTCAGAAAAATTTATTTCATAAAAAAAATATGTCGAAGACAGTTCTCTCATGCTTTAAATTGTTTGAAGGCAGTCTTTTAGTAATTCCAGGTCCTGGCTTAGGGTGGCCCTGTTTGTATAGTTGACTTTTTTATTGAATAAAGTAACTCCCGAAAATTAAAATTGCGATTTTTTTAATTCTGGTTATTTTACTGTACTTCCGAGGATTAAGCACTAACTACTTTTTTAGTCTTTTTTTGTCATACAGTTCAACATCAGGGCAGTTTAGCCAGCGCGGAAAGGGAGCTTTTAAAGACTTAGACTATAAAATTGGTACCCCATTCCCGATTAATGTATAACTTTGTTGCGACGCAGTTGTTTGGGGGGAAGGAAGGGATGACAAATTTATGAAAAATTAACTCAATAATTATACAAAAAGCATTATTTTAATTTGGGTTTTTTTGAAATATTGCCTTCTCCATTTGATAAACTTTTCAAACATATGAAATAATCCATTGTTTTTGCTGAACGCGCAACCAATTTTTATAACCAATAACTATTTTTGTTGGCGCTGTCGTTTTCAATTTTTTTGCGTTTTTGTATTTTAGGTTGATTACAGTCTAGAATTAGTTCATACTGGGACCCAATTTCTGACAGAAGCTATTTACAAAAAATTGAGGCCAGATATAATTTTATTTTTGTCTTCGGAAAAAGGTTAAAATTTTTTATGGTTTTGAAAATGTGTTTTTGTAATCCCTAATTGATTTTTTATTTTGCTTTCATGTTCTTTTTTTGCAGCTCATGACATCGTCATATGAATCAAAGATGAATAGATGAAACTATAAAAAGCTTTTAGTTGCTATTTATTTGTTGCTATTTATTGCTATTTATTATAAATTAAATAATTGAAAATTTGAAGTTTGTCAAATTATTATCCTATTTCTGTCCATATGTTGCTTAGTCTCAATATATACAGGGCAAAACTCTTGCCTTTTTTTCAAAAAAATTAAATGAATCTTGTCATTTGCGCATTCCAGATTGCTTTTGAGGTTGTAATTTTTTTCCTTTTTGAAAAAATCACATTAACAAAACATCGATTGGCAATAAAAGATTACGTATTTTTTTTTAAAGATTTCAGTGAATATTTAACGAGTGCGCTACCGTTCTCTTCAAAACTTTTTTATTTTTTTTGTTTTTGCCTCTAAATGTTCTTTCTTTGTCGTACAGCATATATGTGACGATCAAAAGCCCTTATTGCCTATTTTGTTGTCTGTATATATTATATATCAATTTCCATTTTTACTTGACGGTTTTAAATTGTTTTAGAAAAGTTTTATACTTCCTAATTACTGTTCCCATTGTCGTCAAAGAGTAACAAAGTCTCATTAGTGATGGCGCTCATTATCTCTCTGTTGCTCTGTTTTCTGCTCTCGGTTCCGTTTTGACTAGTGTCTTCGGAGCTAGGAAGTGTTTTCTTCATCAGAATTTTGTGAGTTTATTTTCAATACCTGTCAATTGTTGTGGTTCATTTGTTGTCTTCTTTACAAAGAATTTACACAGAAGACGCTTTTAAAGTCGGAAATCCAACAAAAATCAAAAAGTCTTTCTCAAATCAAGTTTTTAATGGTGTTCAATGCCCTATATTTTTAATGGCTTCAACAATGTGGTTTTGAGAAATTGTTTTGAAATTTTGAGTTTTGTCCGTATTTGTTGTTTTTTTGTCGTCTTGTGATTGGATCTCACTATTAAAAAACACAACGGGCTTCGTGAACAGTTGCAAAGTAATCTGTTTTTATTCTAAGTTGAAATATTTAAACAAACCTGTGAATTTTTGAGCTTTATCACTTTGTATTGTTTCTGTCAATTTTTTTCAGCTTGGTTCCTGTAAGGAAAGGTGGCATCTTCTTTCTAGTAACCAAGATCCACTATTTACATTGGTATTGTTTTTAGCTTAAGTTTTCTTGGCTTTGACACTACGCATTTTCATGAAAACGTGATCGAAAATGGATACTTTCCCATTGCTGTGCTCTTTTTCCGTGCCGCAGTACCATCAAATGGGTTGGCCCAATTGGCAAAAAAGTGTAATCTAAGATATTTAATATTCTTCTGGAATAGTTTATGAATTTCTTGTTAAATTCCAACTCTTTGTTTGTTAAAATGAATTGGACTTTCTTAGCGCTCTTTTCGTAGTCGTCTGACGTATTACGGATACTGATAGGTCTCAATACATTTATTTTCTTAATGAACCCAATTGAAACGTGCTGGTTTTAATCAACTTGTAATTGGTTGTTTTCATATCTTGAACCGCATTGTTGAACTTTGCCCTTTCTGCTCGTCTTTGTCAACCTGTTACCGAGTCTCATATCTTATCTAATGAAGTACAGGCTAATTTGTTTAGTTCAGGTTTCATCTGGCTCCGTTTACATTTTGTTTTTGAGTGCTTTTAAGATATGAACATGGAGTTTTGATTGTAACTAATAAATGTAAGTATTTGATTTTTATGTCTGTCTTGTTCTCATCTGGTAGACAATTAGATCAGAACGCGGATGAGCGGGGTCGGAACATTATGTGCGAACGCACATTACCAAGCCTCCTTGTATCTCATAGTGAGAAACCTTTATTATATTTTTTTAAGTTTACATTATAAGGCGCTGAAAAAACTAGAAAGCGCTGAAGTTATGATTGAAATGTTTGGAAATCCGCTCAAAATTTCATTTTCCCTCCAGACAATTTCTTTCACAATCTTTCTCGCCTTGTCATAGTCTCGAACCGCAACCGCAGCTGTCTCTGACCACGCCTTTCATTCTTCTCAGTATGTGTACAACTAATTCAATTGATTTAAAAAGTTTTGAAAGAAATGCGCTGAAATTTTGCAATAAACCCACTGCAAAATCAAACAATTTCAGTGTATTTTTCTGTGAGGTCTCTGCGTTGATATTTTTTAAAAATTTTCAGCTCATTAAGAAATAATCGTACAGAAATTGCACTGAAATGGCGCTGACATCTCGACCCGGGGTAATGTAAACAGTGACATGATTATACTTCTGAATCAGTACTGATATTGGTGCTTGCATATAGATTTGCCCAGAACTTAATTGCCCAGAATTTTCGCAGAGTTGAAGTTAGATCCCCCCTCTCTCCTCTAGACTAAATATCCAATAGATAGAGACATAGATTTATAATTTGATAGATTATGGATTGTCATTTGAATTGAACTGAAAACAAAATATCCGAGGATTAATAATTTTCTAATGATATCAATAATAATAATAATGAGTTATAGGATTTAAACAGGTCATTGGAACAGAAGCACGTTGTAAATTGTGTCGGAACCACTTTCGGACGAAGCATTAAACGCGCTATTGGATGACGAAGACTGCATTGTGTCGTCAATCCCGCGACCAATCAAAAGCAAGTACGATTTGTTCAGGGTCATTGTTGATGACGTCACAAATGGTCTCGAGCTTTGGATTTGGTTTTTATTGCGTATTGATGAGTTGTTGGATAGACCTGCCCGGATGATTGAGTTGTTACTGGTGGTGGTGTTGCTCCCTGTACACCCACTCACCCCTCCATTGTTGCGGGTTGGTCGTGGGCGGGGGAGGCCAAAGTCGAACTCGGCTTTCCTCTTAATCGGAGATTGATACGTGAAAGGATGGATAAATTTGACCTGCAAACAAACCACGCCCTTGTCAAGTAATGGCTCCATTTTTTCCGTCAAAACCTCGTCTGTCTCTTCAATACGTTAAAACACGGATGTTCAAAACATATTTCTTCCTGGGTTTCCCCGGGCATATTCACAATGCATAATATAAATGATACTATCCAATTAATAAGCCTGTGATCCAAGGAAACATAATTTGAACATCATAATTTCAACTTAAACAAAACAAATTAACTTCTGCTCATTCCAGTTAGTTTTGCACATTTTTGATTGTCAAACTGCGCACTTGAATAATTAACTTTAAGTCCAGTTTTTGCAAAAAAAATGCATTCAGATAACAAAGTTTCAATTTTTTCAGAAAGTGATATATTAAAGTTGACAAACACTGAGGTGAGTGAAATCAAATCAGAGCGCGCCAGACGAAAGTAACCTCTGATCAGACCATCCCAGACCAAGGTGTCCACTGATCTGAAGTACGCTCGAAACACCGTGAACGCTCCGAGTGCGCTCGAAGTTGTCTCTGATCAGACCTTGTTAGAATGAAATGACCTCTGATTTGACCGAAATCAGAGCATTGTCCAGACAATTTTGCGACTATGGCCCAGACTAAACTCAAATCATTTTCCAGACGATTGTGCGCTCCAAATTACTTCTGATCAGACTATTTTGCGCTTAAAAGACACTCCTGATCAGACTGGAAATCGCCTCTAATTAAAATCAGTTGCGCCCAAAAAATTCTTATCAGTGGATGGTTTTGACTACAAACGAATCTCATTAATTTTGCTGTTTTACACTCATTTCATAAAAATGGAGTTTTCTAGTATTAAATTCATCTAAGGAAAAGCCAATTCTAAAAGTATCGCTAACGATGAGAAAACTCAACTGCTGAGAAAAAATTTACTTAGTTAACCATTAGTGCATATTTCCGAATCAATGAATGAACATCGACAGTTTTCCATATACAGTTAATCAAATTTTCAGATAGTTGTATTATTGTTGCCTCTTGACAGAGCCTACATCCCTAAGTACAAAAATACAAAAAATCGAATGAAAAAGTTGCGCTCGAAATGGTCTTTGATCAGACCCAATTGAGTTTGATATCATCTCTGATCAGACCATTGTGCGCTTGAATCCACCTCTGATTAAACCATTACCATCCGGAAGTGACCTCTTAATACTGTGCACTGGAACCAAATCTCAGACCCTGTTATTTTGGACCAGAAGCACACCGTGTTCGCTGGACTTGGGTCTGATCAGAAGTCACTTCCGTCTGAGACCTCAACATGGTCAATAAGGGGCTTAGTATGTTTTAGCACTTTCTATAGACCACTTTTGAGATTTTAGAAGAAATAATGAACTCAATTTAAGTACAATTTTATTTTGACGGCACTTAAATACAATTTTAATTATATTTAAGTGCCGTGAAATAAGTTAGCGGCTGAAATAGTAAATAAGATCAAACGGGAACCTCAATAAATCCAGCATGACATCGTCAATCGAAAATTTAAATTTTTATACGATAAATAAATCCGGAAAAAGTGGCATAAAAACCGCAACATGACCCGACAAATTGCCACAAATTTTAATTGAGAAAAATTAAACACAATTGAAAAACGTTTGAACTAGACTTTTAATCTAGTTGGAGGTTCAGCAAAAAAACCAAGATGAAAACTCTAAAGAAACTAAAAAGTCGCTTGAGACTTTCAAAATTTTTTGCAGAGCACTCTAAGTAAAAAAAAAGATTATTTGCAAATGGAGTCGAGTATTTCATTCAGCTTGTTTTGCAGTGTTGTTTTATATTAAAAGGATAGGTTAAATTAGTTCACTTTTTGTTCACAGTATGTAAATTTGTTAAAACTGTCGACCAAATATCGCGGTGGTTGAAATTCGATAGTTACTTTCAAAACTGAATCTCGAAGGTTTCAGGCTGTTAGAACTCACAGGTCCGATATGTCTAACTGGTAGGATGGCAATGTTGAGTGAGTTGTTGCGGACCGCAGGAGATGATGTAGATGATGATCCAGCAACCCCCGAGGTCGAATTTGCATCTGGCATGCCAAGTTGGAAGATGAGACCACCACTCGTGCCAACCATCAGGTGATCTCCATAACATGCGCAGTTTGTCACGCAGAAACTTTCATCCTCTTCTAAACAAAACAGGAATTTTTAATGCAAGCAAGTGTTCCAAAAAATACTGTTGTCATTTTTCAGGTTTCGTTTCATCTTTTGGACAAGTCATCACAAGACTGACAAGTGCAAAAAGTGACATGATTAGAGTTCTCAATCAGTTCTGATCTCTAGACTTGCCATTAGACTTGCCCTGTGTTTAATTTAAAAAATTTACCTGTTTTTGGTTATAGAAGTTTAGCAAACATTTAGGCTTTCAGCACAAAACATCTCTGATCAAACTAAATGAACCTTGCAAATATTTTATGGCCATTTCGTTTTCCACACCGCGCATTTTGTTTCGTATGATTGACTGAGGTAACCACACTCTACCAGTAATCTACAAAAGAAATAGTCTGATCCGAGGTTATTTGGATCGGTTGCCTCAAATTGGGTATTTTAGTTGCGATTTGTCGTCGCTGCATTAATTTTTTGACTTGGCAGTTTTTGTAGCGGGAATAACTGACCTAAGTTGAATGACCCGTCGTCTAATTGGGCAGAGGTGAGGTTGATACTTCCTCCGGGCGTGAAATCGGTCACGCTGAAGAAGTGCACCACTGGGCTGACGTCACAGGTGGCTATTAAGAAGCTGTTGCGCCTCAAAAGACCACTCACGACTGTCAGGTTGGCAGGAACATTTTTCCTCTACCACTTGGATGCGTTTCTACAGGTAATAATACACAGATGTTTAAAAAGAACAGACGAGACAGCAAAATAAAACATTTCGTTGCAAAAATTACAGTTTGTCGAGCATATTTACTCGAAAATATCACAATTTTGTACGACCATGTTTTAAGATGATGTTTGTAACGGTGTGTGAAGATTTGTGACAACAAGCAGATTTAGTTCTTCCACTTTTGTCCAGGACGCCTACTTTTGAGCGAGCGCGGACAAAGTACAAAACTTCGTAACTCGTGCCCCCAACCACAGTCACAAAGGTCCGCACGTCACTATTGTCCATGTATACATTATCAAATAACACTACGATAGTGTCAATTAGAGCCAAATAGAAAAAAAAAACATAACTTTGGAGCGATCCATATCGTTTTTTATTAGTAATTTATGCGGACAATTTGTTAAACATGATATCTAAAAGCCAAACTTGACAAAGATCTGAATTTTGGTTTTTGAAGTGATGGGCTCTCCTGTCGCGTGTTTCAAGTTTCAACCACCAAGTTTAATAAATCCTAAATTTTGAAGCATTTTATCAAAGCCTTTCTACGTTTGTGAATTTTTGAATTCTAATAATCCTTTCAACTAATTATCC
>NC_134469.1:70197899-70215945 GCF_964194025.1 Convolutriloba macropyga | reverse complement strand
GTTATTAAATGTTTCTGACTGTTTCTCTGTAGGATTCTGTAAGAAATTCATAGAACAGTCTATATTTTTGAGATTTTTTCATATAGTTAATTCCTCAAAGCCTAATAAACAGGGAAATGAAAAAAAGTTGAAAAATGAGAATCAGACGAAAAATGTTCTGTTACTTGATTTCTATTAAAACAACAGAAAAAGCCTTTGAGTTCATTTAGGTATACAGATGCTTGATCTAATGTTGAACAATAAAAACAAACCTGGTCAATTCACGGCTAGAATTTTTTAAAAATTTTGTAAAGCTTTGTAAAACTGAAAGTCATAATAAGAGAATTATTCTGAATTTTCTCCTATAAAAATTCCCAAAAGTTTTTTACGTTGATTCTTGTTCAGGCAAATAACTCTTCAAAGTAAAGGTCCTTTTGCCAAAAGTCTTTTTATAGAGACAATTCAAGTCAAAAGTAAATATGAACTAATCGAGGTAAAATAATTTATTGAGATTGACCCCAATACTGTTTTTTTTGTTCCGATCCCTATTGAGGGGGGAGGAACTATATACTCCAATGGGTTTTTTTGTTCAGACAATTTTTAACCGATCGATATATTCATCGTAGAAAGTTGAGATTGGCATCATTAGAAAACTTGTCCAGCGTAGAATATCGAATAAACAAGATTTTATTTTATTTTCGTTTGTTTTTTCAGGGAGTTATCGAGGTTTAAACTTTTGAGAAAATAGAGTGAATTCCGCATATTTTATTCACATTTTCCGAATTTTTGACTAAAATTTCGCCAGTTTTGCAAAAATTTGTCATTTTTTTAAGAAAATGTTGTTGATTCTTTTTCAAAGACAAAAAAATTTTGTCCGCTATTTTTTGAAATTTTTAATCAAAAATTCATGCTATATATTTCGAAATTCAAACTTTTTCATCAAATACAGCACAAAACAAGTTTCTTTAGTCCATTTTGATTAAATTTGCAGGAAGTACACACCCAAACGCCACTAAAATAAATTTTGTAGACTCAAAACGGTGCTATTTTTACATCAATTCCTTTGCGAGTGCTTCGTAATTAAAACTTTGCCGTTCTTTGGTAATTTTACCCGTTGATTACAAAAACGCAGCATTTATTTTTGACTTTTTTATTAACAAAAAATCTATATCAATAACATTTGAAAAATTACGTGTTCTTAATGGACGAACAGCAATAGCAGAGCTAGCTTTTGACCAATCTTGGACTGTTAAAATCAAAAAACAGTTTCGTTTGTAATCATTCGGTCTTTTTTAATAAAAAAGTTCGACCTTTTTCTATATATTAACAAAACAACCGAACATTTCAAATCAAAGCTCACTAGTGATAGTTCCAATTCGCTGCCTCATTGTCTCCAAATTATTGTTTTTAGGTTTTTAATTGAAAGCTTATGGTCGTTTTGAATTTCTCTAAATTTGGTCAACTGGTAACTTTGTTTCAGCAAGGAAAGAATGCTTTTTCTTTCTATTGAAATCAAAGTCGATCTTTATTGCGGTTTTACACCTTAAGTTACGGTTTTCTGGCTCTGATTCCACTAGATTTCTTATTTTTTTTATTTTCAGGTATTTCCCATTTTTCACGTTTTCTAGATATGTCACATTACCTTAGACATTACCAGACGTAAGATATATTCTCGATAACCGCAGATCTCAAAAGCTTCTTTTGGGAAGATAAGACGAGCCTATTTAATTATTTCATTTTGTAATTAATGGCTTTCATGTCTGGAAATATTTTTTTTCGAAAAAAAAAACAAGTATTAAATAATTTTGCACTTTTTTCTTTTTGTCTTCTTGTTAGCTATTTTTTTTTCAACAAGAGGTTGTTTAATACATTATTGGTGTTCCAAGAACGTGCAATCGAACATATTTTGAGGGCCAAAGTATGGCTTAAGGGCTTCGAAAGCGTTTTCTGTCAAAACTTAACTGACTTTTTGTTTGTTGTCTATTAGTTGTTCTTTTTATAACCGCATAAAAACTCAACACCGAAGTTCTTAATTCGCCTCTTTTTATATACACTTGTAATTGTAAATCTATGGGATATCTTAGTTAACTTCCAATGATTTTCTTTACTTTGAAATTAATTGTTTTGGAAAAAATAAGCGAATTTTTCAATTTCACTGTTTTTGTTCTTTATTTTCTAATTTTTACAAAGTATATTTTCTGGTGAAATACAAGTTATTTTGTTTAGTTTGAGTTTTATCTGACGCTATGCTGACTTTGTTATTAAGTCTTGTTTTTTTTTTAAAACGGACATAAATTTTTTGATGTAATTAATGTTTGTTGTTGTTGTTTGATTTTGCTATTAGCCTTGGCTCGCTTTCTTAATATTGGCATATCTCATGAACATAATGCATCATTTTTTACTCCACTGACACTGAGTTGTTTGCTTTGGAGGCTATCTTTTTGTTCATAGACCATTTTTTTTTTGAAAAATACTTGAATTTTTGGGAATTTTCTATCTGTTCCTCATTTGGTAGACAATTATGCCAAAATCGTGGATGAGCGGGGTCGGAACCTTATGTGCGATCGCACATTATCAAGCCTCCTTGTTTAATTAAATGCACACGAAATATTTTAACTAAAAGCAGATGTAGCCATAGAGGATAATTCATTGCTTCGTAAGTACTGTAAATGATAAATGGAGTACCATTTCTGTCTTTATTTCATATTTCATTAGATGCTGTTCTCTTTTTTGTAAAACATAGTTGAGCACATGCGCGTACAAGAAGCATTAGAAGTACAGAAATGCAAAAAATTGTGAAAAACTCAAATTTTAAATTTTCACCGAGAAACCAAAAATTTGAGAATTCTCTTCAACAATCGATTCAGTTCGTAAAGAGTTTTTAAATGGCAGCACTTTTTATCTCTCCTCAAAAGATATCGATCGGCCCAATTTGACTTAACAAAAACCATGGTGGCATGATTTTTCTGACTGCCAATTAAATTTGGAGCTTGAACAACTAATTCGCAACGTCCATGGCGGAAAATGATGCCCGGGTCGAGGTTTCGTCAAAAAATAATGTAAGATTAGCGGTGAATAGCGGTGAAAAAAAACTTTTTTCACCGCAAAGCGCCCGCATCTTTTAGCGTTCATTGCGTTGAAAGCGGTGAATTTTTGTAAGATTTGCGGTTTTTAGCAGTGAAAAATTTTTTTCACCGCATTCTCCTGGTAGCGGTGAAAATTTTTTTTCACCGCATTCTCCTGGTAGCGGTGAAAAATTATTTTTCACCGCATTCTGCTGATAGCGCTGAAAATTTTTTTTCACCGCATTCTGCTGATGGCGCTGGAAAATTTTTTTCACCACATTCTGCTGATGGCGCTGGAAAATTTTTTTCACCGCATTCTGCTGGTGGTGGTGAAAAGTTTTCTTTCACCGCTTAAGCGGTGAAAAACCATTTTTGACCGCTTAAATATTTTTTGTCTATTAATTCATCGCATTGAGCGCAAATCTTACATCTTTACTCAATTTCACCGCAAATCTTACATCTTTTAGCGATTTTTAGCGGTGACACCTCGACCCGGGTAGATGTTATTGCGTTTTTTGGCAATAAGACAATAATTTTTCAAGGAAAAAATGGAAAGTCAAATGGCGACCCTAATCTATACAAATGACGAATTTTAACGCACGCAATATTAATTTTCTCTGGACTTGTATATATTTATTACCAGTTCAGTGGAAAGGCAGGCATTGAGAACTACGATGTTGTCTCCGGTGGCAGCGATGAGTTTGTCACCCGACACTAGAAGACATCGCACAGTGCAGTTTGAGACGCGACAGCTATCCCCCACAGCCAGGCGCATGCCTAATCATACAAACAGCAATATACAAAAAGCACTTTTTTATTTAAAAAACTAATTCCTTAAAAGTTTTTTTTCATTTTTGTTTTTTTTCTCAATGAATTGCTTAGTGAATCATTGATTCTGGCCAAAGCCCTCTTCATGTGAAGATTGTGACTGAAATAAATAGAAATTTATTTTACTTTTGTGGATTCACATAACTCCTTGCTTAAGGTCACTTGCGTAACCGCTTTTTTATGTTTCACCAAGCCAACGCACGTGGTAAATCGACGTCTGGCTATGCACATAGCATTGGAATTAATGGCATTGCAAACTTTAAACTAACAAATATATTGATATCTGTGCCTGATATCTGAATTGCAATGGCTTTCTATCTCTTATTCAGATATATCAACTGCAATACGTTATTTTTTAGGAAAAATTCAGCAGTTAGTCACTGCCAAGGTTGAGCTGCCAGACAGAAACCCGTATGTCCAAACAGTCCCAAACAATGTCTATGACCAGATCGTCCCAATCAGAAATGAATTATGTACAGAATTTTGTGCGTTCATCGCAGTTTCGTGAGTTTTTCGATGTTTTCAGGGATCTTTTCCGCAGCCCCCCCCCCCCCAGTAATTTATGCACCCCCATTTGTATATGTCTAAACATTATGTATGCATTTGAGTTATTACGTATGCAAACGTGTGAATAGGCATTTAGAAAATACTACTAGAGCAGAGGTTTGAAATAATGTGTACAGTAATAAGCCCAGACATTTGAAAATTTCTATCGTGTAAGATCTCACAAATTTCTTACAAAATTGTCTTACAAGTTCTTATAAGATTATGCGTCGCCTGAATTGCAATCTGAAAGGCAATTTATCAGGTCTTACACGATAAAAAATTTTCATCAGGTCTGATAAGATCTTGCAAGATAAAAGTTCACTTTTGTCAGATAATAAGATAAAAATTCTGCCTTCTAAGACCTTACACGATATGAATTCTGCCTAACAAAAAATGTTTATCGAGTGAGATCTTATAAGAATCTTATAAAATCTTGTAGGATAAACATTCGGAAAGCTATGACTCAAATTTTGATAAGCTTTTTTAATCAGATCTTGTACGATAAAAATTTCTTAAGTATGGCTTGTGCTGCATATTGAAGAGAATTCAGAGTTGCTTCTATTCAGTAGCCAAAAAGCTACAGCATGCAACACTTACGTATCAGAGCAACAAAAAGAGAAGTATCTTTTATTGTCCTATGAGACTTATAAGATATTTTGAAAAAGGCATAGCTTTTATCGTGTAAGATCTGATAAGATACTTATCAAATCTTATAAGATGACAATTCAGCAAAATTGAAACATGATCTTACAAAATCTGATAAGTATCTTATCAGATCTTACACGATTAAAATTCACGTAGGGCACACATTTTATCGTGTAAGACCAGATTATATCTTACGCGATAATGATTTTGGATCAGCATTTTATCAGATCTTACACCATAAAAATTCCGTAATCACTGAGGAAGTAACTGCATATAAAGTAAACATTAACCAAAAACTATTTCCTTTATTTTTTTAGTAATTACGAGCTTTGTGAAAGGGTCTAAAACCATAATTTTCTTGAAAATTGTTACGTTACATATATGCTTGTTGATGTACTATACCAGGATCAAAATTATGAAAATAAATAACCTTTTCAGAAGGAGCAAAATATTCAATTTTGGGTGCGCCTATTTTTCGACTTTAGTCGAAAAATAGGCGAGTTTCCAGACAGAGTTTTTTCGAACCCACAACGCCCCCCTCATGAATTGATCTGTGGTCGGGACATAATTGATTTCGTCTGGAACTTCGACGTTTGTAAGGCAATGAAAACCTTATTTTTCACTGGGAAAAGAACTTCTCTTTTTTGAGTAACTGTCGGAATACTATGTTGCTTTTATGGTTTGAGTTCCTGCGCACCAATGTTTGGAGACTGAGTTTTGAGGTCAGAACCATTGTCTCGTTTTGTAAACCGATATTGTTCAAAGTATTTCCAACATTTACATGAGCTTGTGAAACATTTGAGAATTAGAATACTTTTACGTGTATACAAACATTTCTTTACAAAGCATTTCAAATGAAAGATAAAACTTAAAAGGTTGGATCTTTTTTGTTTTAAACTTCAGAAGTGCACATCAAAACGGAACCAAGTTACTGGATTTTTTCTAACAACGAAATATTCAGTCATTTCTAAACAAAGGTTAAAAATAAATGTGCCTAAACAATATCAGCTGATTTTTAAAGCATAGCCGGCAGATTGCCGGAATAGCTGCAAAAGAATAGACCTGTGTGCCGTATAATAGTGATGGAAACAGAGACAGATCTAAATTGAATAAAATCGACGGCGCTCAAAAAGCTAGGTAAAAAACATTCAGCGATAAATTAATAAAGCCTGTTAAAATTCATCCCACAGAAGCCTCTTATTAGGGACCTTTACTGCACCTAAGTGTTCCTTTGACATTAAACAATTTCAATTTAAACCAAAGTTTTAATGTGCAAAAGTCATTTTATTGAGTGAGGTAAGTCACTTGTGAACAAAATCTAATCACGCAAAGAACTTTTGCTAAAGAGAGTGAGAAATAAAGTCACGCGCGCAAACGCAGTTAGTGAGAGGCAGAAGTCATTCAGAAAATTTGATTTTTTCAGCTTTGCTGTGTGAATGAATGTAAAACGAAAAAGAACATCAGACAACGAAACAAAAAAAATAGCCGGAAGAATTCCGGAAGCGACTCGAAGCATCACAACTTCACAAAAATCCGTAAACGCAGCTGAAGCCATTACCTTTTTTATTAAACCATTAACTCATTATCTCCCCAGAACTGATCTAAAAATTGGTGAAATTTAATCCACAATCACCAAGCGAAACAAAAAGCAGCAAAGTTTTTTATTATTGAAAACATTTGGTAATGTTAAAAAAGTCCCAAATAATTAGGCTGACCAAAATACTAATAGGCTGAAAAAACTGACAGGGCTATCTATATCCCTCAAAACATTCATGATCCTAATCTCAAGGTCGCGAAAGCAAACAGCAGATAATAATCTTAGAAACTAAGTTAAATCTTTCAAGTGCTCAAATTAAAGAATCAGAAAATCACTACAATTAGATTTCTAATCAGTGCAATTGAGAGAAAAACAACAGATATTTACTCCTTGATGTATATTTTCAAGAAAACATGATTTCATACTAATTCAAAAATTGAATTAATAGAAAAGACATGCAACAGAATCATATTCAAAGGCAAAAATTGTTTTAAAACAATAGCAAAGAATAAAGAAAATTGCAATAAGAAGTATTAAGTAGAAATTTTGGAATAGGTTCTCTAGCAAACTCTCAGGACTAAATTATGATGAATAAAATCAATTGCAAACCAAAGAAATGACGAAAATCTACAAAAGAGTTGAAATCATTCAATATTTAACAACTGAAAAACTCAAAATAACAAGAAAAATATAGGTGCCCGGACGAAGCCAGAATAATACAGAATATAAATTGAAAAATACGGACACAAGATAAGGAACACAGTAACCAAAAGGACTAATTCTTGATTTTTTAAAGTTAAAAATTATGTTTAAAAATGAAGAAAACGAATACATTTTATTGTTCGGCATTCGAGACATAGTAAAGAAAACGAGTCATCCGAGACAAAAGTTCATCATCTTGAACGGATCAAAAAAGGAAAAATCAGAATTCAAACCTACAAAACCTTTTGCAAAAAATTAAAAATTTTCAATAAATTTTTGAGACCGCATTTATTGAAAGATTTTTAAAAAAACGCTTTTCAAAAACTTAACGCCGAAAAACGATTAAAATTTTTATTGAAACGAAACTAAAGTCCTTCAAATTGCACAAGAAGACTAGTTTTAGTATTAAAAACCAAAAAGAAACAGAACAATTAGAAAAAAAACTACCAAAATCGGATTACCATATGTACTATTTAATAAAATAAAATTATATCGAGATAGAAAGAGGCGTTGAGTATATGAATTATCAAAAGGAAATTGCTATATTAACTGATTTTTGACAAAAAGACGGCTGAAAAATCCAAAACTGCGGAAATTACTAGAAAAAAAGCCAAAAATTAACTCCAAAAATCAAGAAATATTTGCCAATTTTGAACATCAAACACATTTTCAGACTCTGCAAAACACTGTGGTATCAATTTCTGAGGTTTACATTTCAATATAGCATCGCATAAAAATTATTTCTACAAAAAACCAAACTACAAGCAAAAAAAATAGGTCATTTGGACGAAAAACTGGCCAAAAACGGTTATCTTTATGTGCCATACAGTCAAAAACTACTTTTCAAAGTCAAAAAGTCATCCACTAAACGCAGCACATGATCAAAAAAATCTCTCGCTCTGAAAACATTAGTTCACACTGTAATTTTACTCACTTTCGCTTTAAAGTCAAAACATCGTCTGAACGAATAGTACTTCCGGTAAAAAAAAAAAACCTTAGGAAAACCAATACTCCTCTTCGAGTCGTAAACACCAAGAGCACCGCATTATAGCTCCGCTTAGATTACAGCTTAGCAGCTTTAAAAAATAATTTATTTAGCTTTCAAAAATTTTATTATATAAAATTTTGTTTCACAACACGATGAGCGCTGTTGAAACAAAAAAATGAACTATATATCAGAAACATTTCGTTAGATCAAACAAGATCTGTTCAAAAATAGTGTCTTTTCGCGGAATAAAAAGGAATAAAAATAAGATTTTGTTGCACAAGTCCGAAAGATGGCTTAAAAATATCGAAGCACAACAACCACAAAACTATTTTTTCTTTCAAAAATAGTTTAAAATTGGTGAAAAACGTGCATAAAAAGAATACAAGCTACTTTTGAGTACAAGCACATGTGTCATTGTACGGTGGAGATCTTCAAATTACTTGAAAAGGCAGACACAAGTTGCCTTTGTTTTCCAACTTTGGTTAAATCAAAGCTCTATAGAAAACAATCTTTCGCTCGTAAATTAAAAACGGTGCAAAAAACAAGCTTCCAGAAACTGGACTTTATTGACTTTCTTGGGCAGTTTTTAGTGAAGAATATTTTGCCACCATTTTGTTATCTAACAGTCCTTCGCAGTCCTCTTTAGTTTTCGACAAGCCTATTTTATCAGTTTTTTGCCAAAAAGAAGTTTTTTGTGAAAAAACAGTTGACGTTCATTTTGTCAATGCTGATAACAACTAGCCTTTTCACTATTATCTTTAAAATCCTTAAATTGCATTTTTGGTTGATTCCATTGATTTTCAGATAGTTCCTTTTTGAATGGAATTGAAAAGAGGTGTTGCTAATTGATCGAACATCGAAAGCTTTTAAAAACTTTACAGGGGATAAAAAAAATCATAAGAAACACGCTTAATGGAAACAAAACAAATTTCAAAAAAAGTAAGACAAATATTAATTTCATTATTCAATCAAAAAAAATCGAAAATCACTTTGCATCTGAGCAAAAGTTACTTGATTTTAGAGCTTTGTTTCATTCAGTTTTTTTTAAATAATTTTTAAAGTGGAATTTTTAGATCGTTTTTGAAAACATCTCAATAGTTAAGGTAAATTACTTCATTTATCGTAAATTTTTTAGATAAAAACAAAATGTAATCAGTTTCAATAGGAAATAAATTTTTGCAAAAAAACTTCAAATTAAAAATGGTATCTAATTAGAATTAAGTTGACTGAGATCGAACCGAAAATCAAAATGCTATCTTTAGCATACCCGTGACTGCTTCAGAAAACCTAAATAAACATCCATATTTTGTTGTTTTGTAACAATTCCTAATTTTTGTTTTCATAAAGTTTTCATAAACTCAAAAACAGAAAAAAAATAAGATAGCGACAAACTTAATTTTTATATTTTAAAGATGAACTGAACTGCTGATCAATACGAAAAAAAAACTTCACGCAAAAAACTGAAACCAAATATTGACAAAGATTTGACTTCGATACATCATAAAAATGAGACAAACCACAACTAAAACAAATCGAATTTTATAATACAATAATACTCATAATCTAATACAGTTTTATAGTCCTTAAATGTTACTAAAAACTTAAAAATTACTCTTTTTTTAGCAGTAATTAACAAAAAATGAAAACAAAAATATTTGTTTTTGTACTTTGTACTATACAAAATTACATTTCGAAATGGGAAAATAGAATCTGAAACTTAAGTTTTAATCCTAGTTTTAAATCTTTAAAAAAAACATTTAGCAACTTCATGAATCTTCCATAACTTCAAAATTAGGGGAAACTGATTGCTTTTGTTGAATTACACTTCAATCGATAGCGCAAACATGTCACGGCTTTTGGGTTTAAACCTGGAAAAAATTCTTTTTTTTTCAAAAAGAGACAAGCATAACTCCCGAAAAAGACACCATTTAATAACACAACTTGATTAAAATAAAGAATTAGCAAGAAAGAAAAAAGCAAAATTAAAGTACAAAACTTGGTTCAATTTTTTTAATAGGAAATTTATTTTTTCAACTTTTTTCTCATTGTCGAATTTTTCTTTTTAACAGACTATTAACAGAGAGCGTAAAAACACGATCAACAACCGCAGGCGAAAAAATCAATACTGACAAAGGAAAAAGCTCCAATATTTATGTTCCGGCTTTGAATTGAAAAAGCTTTATCAAACCTTTTGTTTTCTGTACTGCATCGAATAACCATTTGCTTAGCCTGTGGCATCAAAGGACACGGTTCTTTTTAATTTTAAAGAGAGTATTTTTCAAAAAATGAGGTTTTTTAAGAAGGTTCCAAATGTTTGAAAAAAATAGAATTCATTTAAATGTTAGCAATTGTAACGATTAAACACAGTGAGTACAACAGAAAAATTTAGTAATAAAGGCAAGCACTCGTAACAGGCCACTTTTTGAATTCATTTTTTATCCTATGCGTTTAATTGCATAAAAAAGCAAACAATAAAATCAAACCAGCTTTTAATGCAATTATGTATTCTCCCCGTTTTTGCTTTCATATTATTTTGTTCAATCTTCTGCCATTTCCTCTCTCTCTCTCTCTCTCTCTCTCTCTCTCTCTCTCTCTCTTTCTTTCGTTTTCTTTAAGAAAAATAAATCGAAAAAGATAAAGTCAATGTCGTCAAAAATTAGAGGAAAGGTAAAAGTTCAAGATTGTACGCCCTCTTAAGCTACAGTTTGTGGCTCAAAAGACAGAGACAAAAAAATTTGATTGGTTTTTTTGCCATAAATATAAACTATAAAGAATTGATTATTGATTTTAAAATATACAGAGAGCCAGAAAATTTTACTTTTGGTGAAAAGACCCAACTAGCGAGTTAGTTCATGCAACTTTTTTTTTCAATTATAAACGTTATTCCCGTAATGAAATCCGAGATTAGAATTTTCGGTTAAAACGCCGCGACACGAACACAAAAACAAGCAAAAATGCTTGATTTTTTTGGTTTTTCACGGCCCATTTCTTACGGTTAACGCTATAAGCAAGCTTGGAAAATGGAGACAGTAAGCATTAAGGCAGAATTCGCTGACTAAGGCAAAAATAGCTGAGCATAAATCGAAGAAAGTTGAATCAATTTTTAATTTAAAAAAAATCTCCATTTTACTAGTTACAGATTAAAAAGGCAAATCGCTTGTTTGAACGTAGTCATAATATGGTAATTAACAAATTATCTGAACTATGTCATTGGTTTCTGAAATGTGTCTAAAATCATTAATAACAAAATTGCGAACTCTAGCTTTAGTCTAATTGATTGCAAAAAGACCATGGAAAATAGTTATCTAAATTGTGGACAAATGTGACGTAATATTATCACATTTGTCTAAGATTTGATCAAATCGGCCGAAAAAGGCCATATGAAGGTTTTGCGGCGTAATAGTCATTGCCACCAAATTAAGCTCACAATTTACAGGTGCTAACAATTTGACAGTCAATAAGCTTTGAGGAATTAATTGTAAATGTAAAAAAAAGGACTGTAACCTTATATCAATATTTTTAAGCATTAAAGTACCTTGACACCAATTAAAAAGTAAGATTTGAATCGATCAATCTATGATTTACTACAGTGATGGTTGTGTGGGCATATTAACGTTGTAAATTGGTATAAATCTTGCTGTACCATGTAATTATCGATAGAGAGCTCCGTTAATGTTAACGTAAAATCAGTAGTGTAAAAATGTAATCTGGCCGCACATTGTTTTCCGGACACCCGGGAGAGTTTTTTAGTTCAGTTCAGACAAATTTCAAAACTTTTTTTGCAATTTGGAGTTACAGTTCAACCCATCTTACCTTAAACAATGCGTAGCGGTCAGATAGAAAAAAATATGATTCGAAATGAACTATTAACATCCATCAATCAAACTTAAATAAACTAGAATATATCCCAGCATTCAGTTTTACCTAAAAGACTATTGCTTATCTAATTTTGCGTATAGTTAATGAAAAAACTTGTTGCAAATACATTTCTAAGTGGGTAAATATTCAGTATAACTATAATTTTAAGAAAGTGCGTAGACAGTAAATCCTCTGCCAGTCAATTTTCCTGACTTTTTTTAGCAAGTTTTCAGGGTTCTCTAATGTGTTCACGGATCTATTCTGTTTTGCTCCCCCACCTTAGTGAGCTTATAATTTTTACTCACCCCTGCAGCACATGTTATTTTTTCACATAGTAACGTGCTATATAACAACATATATTTTGTAACTGGGGGCGTCAAAAACACTGGGGGGGTCAAAACAGTAAAGATCATTCTTCACATGTCAATTCAATTTCTCGGAATAACATATTATTGGGAATTTGTTTCAATAGGGAGTGGGTACCAAATGTAGTCTGGTTACATGACAATTTACCCAATTCCAATTTAGCCAATGCCAACTTACCCATTGCTCTTTGATCTTTTTGTTCAATTATCCGATGTTCGGTTGGGATAGTTTCATATCAATTCCAACGGGCCATTTAATTATATAACCAATTATAATCCAATGTTCGATTGTGATAGTTTCATATCAAGTCCCAGGGGCCATCTAATAATATAAACGGCTAAATAGTAGTTCTGGTTATTGTAACAATAGGTTAAATTAATGCTGTTGGGTAAAATAGCATTGGATAAAATAGCAGATTGGGTATATTGGCATTGGGTAAAATGGAATTGGGCAATTTGTCTTGACACCGTAGTGTCCAATGACCTTCGAAGTTAAGCTTAACATAAAAACAACATACTTGATGTTTCTCAGCTCAGGTTAATTTTGTGAAAATTTGGTGATGGCCGTGAACACAAGGATTTTAGTGGGGTGTTAGTTCTCAACCGAAGCATTTGGATGTCTCAAAAAGATCTGTGTTCAACTTGTACCTGCCATGTGCAAACGACGCTTCCTAAAAAAACAAAGTATAATAAAAAGCAAAGCTTTTCCTCTAAACTGCTTATTTTCTCTTAAACTTTATATCTATAATTTAGTTGTAGTTCTGCAAAAAAATGTAATTATTCATGCGCTTTGCTAAAATCTTTTACACAAATTCTTCTGGAATCTCGAAAGACCTTGCAAGATAACCGACGATTTTCGACACTGGTATCGCAGCGCATCAAACAAGGAATCCTTGATAGACCTTTGAGGGCGTTTATCCGCTCAAAAACATGGCCTCGGCTATGCTGTTAAGAGCTGCATTTAGATTCCTGTCGGGGCAGCAAGATGTCACGAGTGGTCACATTTATCGGTCTTATTTTAAGATTATAAGTTTTGCTTCGATGTATAACGTAGAGCGCTTAGGACAACCAAATACGCTCCCATATGCATGACATCAAAAATGATTCCTGTTTGAAACACGGGAAATCTTAGTTGCAGATTTAATGAAATCCAAACGACAACATATTAGCCCTTTTAGAAAGTAATGGTAAATAGGATTGCGATCAAGCAAGCTAATCGGCAAGCAAGTCAAATTTTGAAAAAGAGGTCAAGTAAGTAAAATTTTTTGACATAGCATGCCATTATAGATTGTCCAAGGCGGGCCGGTTGGCGCGTTTTGCTGTAAATAACCGACCGCAATATCCGGAATAAATCTCACGGGGATGAGAGGCATGGACATGGAGCGGTCCACTGGGGCTCGTAGCCAATCGGCGCTTTGAAAAAATAGACGCAGTTTGTTTCCTTGTTGCATTGGAATAAAGTATAAATTAAAAAACTAAGCACTGCCTTGAAGCGCAGCCAAGTGCAAAAATAAAGTTCCGTACGGGGATCGAACTTCAGCTCACTCCAGCTCTCTAGATGTTTGTTCTCCTTTCTGCGCCCCCATGATTGTTGAGAACTTCGCTTTGCGCAGTTAACATACGCTTGAAAGAAGCAAATTTCAATCGAGAAAGGGAGCCAAATATATTACATGAGAGACTTGCGTTTACAACTGCCCAGTACTGATTTACACTTGGAGTTCGGTACGGGTAATAAGAGAGACCCTAAAGTTGGTCAGAACATTAACTATGAACTAGTTACCTGGTGCTCGTTCAAAGCTAGTGATGATGCCATCCGACCTGCCACAGAATACTCTGCTGGCACCAGAGCATAGACAGACAGCTTCAACTGGGGCACTTGGACTGCTCCCTCCTCCCCCAACTTCATTCCCAGATTGCATGGTACCCTGGGCAGAATCCGCTCTTGAGGAATGTCCGCATGTACTTGAGAAGGACTCTGGGGGGTTGAAGTCGTATGTGAAAACTTCTTCTAGGTTGAAGTATTCTCCATCGTCCAGTGCACCCAATGTACGCACTCTAAATCAAGATCAGAAGTTGACCAATCACTTACGCAACAATTGATCTGTCATTTATGATAGGATGAATTAAGAACAGTTTTTATGCATATTTAAACGCTAAGAAATACTCAATAAGGCTTACGTGGTTCAGAAATTACGTAACAAAACTTTCTCACTGCTCATTTCAATTTACGCAATAACCTAATCCATATCGTCTGCGAAGAGATACACAAGATGTATCCTTGTAAAAATGAAACAAGGTCACTTTTTTCAATTCTCGCAGATAAATTGAGGCGCTTTTTTTGGAGAAATTCGATACAGATTTGACTTGTTACCAAAAAAAAAGTTTAGAGTAAAAAATTTTGTGTGCTTCCAATAATTTTTATCAGTTGCATTACTATTACTAAAAGTGCAAAAATGATCATTGGAACTCCACTGAATTGAAGCTTGAATTTACTAATTAGAAAAAAGTTTAAGAGCTCATCATTTGAAAAAAAATGAAGCAAAATTTTGGTTAAAAGCTGAAATTAATTTTGGATTTTTTCGTTTGATACGCAAATTCATCTATCGGACTGTTTATTTTCAGTCGATAAGGCACCTGTTAATTACTTTGGTCTGAATTTGAAGCCTTCTGAAAAATTTGAGATTGCTCTTTAAATTGAATACTGGTTCAGGGTACATGAAGTAATTTTGCGGACACTATATATAGTTTAACCGAAAAAAAAATCAACCCAAACGGATTGCGTAATTTGTTCTGGCCTAAAAATAAAATAAAAATAAAACCACCAGAAAAAAATAAACCACTGGTGTTTTGTCAAGAGAAGAAAAAGTACAACATCAAATATAGATATTGGTAGAAAATGTCACGACAGCCATCACTCCCTTCATTATTGTACCCGAAAAAAATAATCACACAAGGACTTAAATTAAACTAGCTGGATTTAGTTCATATGCAGGAAGCATACCAGTGTTAAATAAATTGAACTCAATTGTTCGGAAAGCTGCATCTGCAGTTAAAAGAACAGTTAAAAAAAATTTCCGGAATTAACGTTGAGCTGAAGTGGATTGCTTTATCACTTCTTTGTGTGAAATCAAACTTATCCAAAAGCGATATCTAAGTGACATCCAAAAGTTATAAGCATCATACAGAAACTAAATGGGCATCACTACGTGCTCAGTTTCCGAAACAGTGCATTTCAAAAAATTTCGCGTTTTGTGGAATCAAAACCATTTTGAGCATGTAATTAGCTTAAAACGTTATAGGCCGCAAATTATTAGTGATTACGTGAGACCAAACTCAAAAACCTAATTGTTCTTGTGAAGTATGGAATGGGTAATTGCAAAACCGCTAATTGTCTTCTTGATCCGCAATAAGCATCAAGAGGGATATTTCTCAATTTAATCAACATTAGGTTTTCTTTCATTTTGGTAGTTAGATAATGTATCCGTTAGGAGGGGGTAAATTTAAGCAATTTTGGACTAAATTAGCTTAGTACCACTTGTCTCCACACAGGCTTACAATTCTAATTATAAAATATGGATCGTAAAAAAGCCCGATAAAATTTGAGTATGTATACTCGATTTTTCGGACATTGACCACTATATGAACAGAGCATCCCAAGAGACTTTTCTTCAAAGTATTCATAGAGAAGTCTGCTATCTTAAGCACCAATTCTTCAAATTTTCTTTCACGCTGAAACAGCACAAATTTCTCAAAAACTGTTGGAGTTTCCGTTGAATAGTTAACTAAAATACAACTGGGTAAACCCGTCAGCTGATGGCTCATACTTAATTTGAAATTTCTTTTTTATTTGCACCAAAAATGAGACTGAAAAGAGAACTTACTTGTGACTTGGTTGTTAAGGGTATTTCTAATGAGGCTGGTGGCGTTAGTACTGTCATGTTTGAAATCTTTCAGCCGTATTGAGCAAATTCTACAAGTTGATCTTGAAGCGCTCGACATTGAATTGAACATATTGGTGTGTCGAAGGGATAAAATAATAATTTCTGCCAAAAAGTGATATTGATATTTTAAAATGTTTCCAACCATGTAACAGACTTCAACTAGTGGTTCCAATTTTTCTTGCCTTGCAGAGAGAAACAAGGCGGCTCGTTAATGTGCGTTCGCACATGATGTTCCGACCCGAGCTCATCTACATTTTTGACTTAATTGTCAACCAAATGAAGAGATAACAAAAATAGATGTTTGAATTTTAAAAAAATGCTACATTTTAAGTTAATTAAACACACTAAATTCTGCCTCGATGAAATAGCAATCATAGGTTTCATTCATGTGACATCAATAACTCATCACAATAAGTCGTATGGCAAAGAAAAATACATCGAAACCACGAAATTTTTGAGAAAACCCATAGTATCAAAGTCAAAAAATTCTACAGCTTTCAACCGAAGGCATTTAATACGCTAAATTATGCCTAGATGATGTGACGACTAAGATGTTTGTCACTCAAAAATTATCAATAAGACATTACAACAAGTCATTGACTATGAAAACAACAACAAAAACAAGCAAAATCCAAAAGTTCGTTAGAAAATTGAGAGAAGAAAGTGTCGAAGCTATTTAAACCATAAGCTTTTTTTCTCTGAAAACTTTTTCAACGATCCATTGAACGTCTTCACTAAGCCAATGGGAGCTATCAATATTAGGATAATGTAATACGATTTCAAAAGGAACCAAAATTACTAAAAAAAAATACAAAAATTATAAAAATTATGAAAACTCGTGCACCGAAGTAAAAAAACCAATAGTTAGAAGACAAAACCAATAACTAGATAAATTGTTGCTGATGTAGAAAAAAAAGCGGTTCTGTCATTACCGTGACTGACTTACAATCCACGAAAATAAGCTTAAGATTGATTTATGTTCAAAAAAAAATAAAAAAATATTTTTAAAGTCTTAACAGCCATTAAACTCAAAAGCTTTCATAGGAATTCAATGAATACGCTCAGCTATGCCACGATGTGAATACAAGGATGTTTATGATGCCTAGGTAATCAATAAGACATCACAATATGTCCTATGACTATGAAAAAAACAACAAATACAGGCAAAAACCAAAATTTTAGAAAAATGGGAGAAGAAAGTGTTGAAGCCATTTAAACCATATTTTTTTCTCAGAAAGTTTTATCTATGATCCTTTGGACATCTTCACTAAAAGAACATGTAGCCATCAATATTAGGATGACGTGATAAGATTTCAAAATGAACCAATAAAACGAAATGTCCAAAAGTTTTTTAAAAAAATTTGAAATCTTGTGGCATTGAAGAAGTATAACCAATAGTTATTTGATAAAGCCGCCAATGAGATTAACTTATGTTGCAGTGGTATGAAGGAGTTCAATCCTGTTTTTACTGAGACAAACTTACAGTTCACAAAAATAAGTTTATGATTTACTAATTTTAAAAATCTTTCGAAAATTTATTTTCAAAGTCCTAACAGCCATTAGCTGTCCATTCACAGCACTAGATAGGTTCA
>NC_134469.1:70175399-70192899 GCF_964194025.1 Convolutriloba macropyga | reverse complement strand
TGCATCAAGGTACTACAGTGAATTACCCCGTAAAACAAGTGGGCAGAATAAAATCTACGGTTGGGTTCCGGGGTGAATAAACCCAGGTTGAGGTGCCAGGCTGTGCGCTCACAATGCGTACAAAATTTCCCGTGTCCAGACTATCGTGCGTTCATTTTCCATTTATAGCCAATGAAACAAGAAAGTTTCAAAAATTAGAACAATAGCAGAAAACTTTCTTACTTGTTGCTATTAATCTTGTTAGTGCTTCCGCACCAGCTTTGAGAACCCGCCAGAGCTCTTCCTACCCCAGAGGGCACTGTTGGGCCATCCCCCGGGTTCCTGCGGGAGGAGGGTTGTGGGGGAGAGGAGACACTTCCAGATAGCAGCATGTCAGACTGGGTGTTGCTCTGGGTAGTTCCCTGGCGCTGAAGAGGAGTCCGGGTGGGTTGGGGTGGAGCATCCGAGGAGAGGGAGAGCGAGTTATGTTGCATGACTAGGACATCGTTGATGATACCATCGGTGTAGTAAACTCTGTTCAGAGTAGGACTGCTCTGGTGCATGTTCTGTAGCTGAAACAAACATATGGATCATAGTGACATAGTAAGACATTCAGTACTGAATCATGATATCCGTACTGAATCATGTTTTTATAACACCCAGACTCGGATTAATTTTACACGAGATTTTTTACTCCAGTCTGGCCACAACTAATTTCAACCTGAACAAACTCAACTGGGCTTCAACACTGACCATTAGCACTTGTCAATAACAGCCTTAAAGTAATAAAACACAGGAAGTTTCTAGTTTTAATGTTAACGAATCAAAAAACTTCATTCATAGTGAATAACCCTCCTTCGATTTTTCAACCCTCGAAAATACACAGATGAGGTCTGAAATTATGAGACGTTGTTGCTCTCTTACGCCCTTTCTCTTGTATTATTTACTTTATTTTACTCTACCCTATCATTTACAAAATCATTTTTCATTTTTTTTTAAAGTTTTGCGTTTATTTGAGCGGAAAACAAGCCGATTTATCTCAAAGAGATTGACTATTATGTGTCAGATAGAAAGTGTGCCAACTTGTACTATGATGCTGTAAGTGTCGTAGGAGGCTACAATGAACACCAGTTGACCATCATTGGCTGTCACCACTTTGAACTTGTCCCTCAGGTCATCAATCTCCGCATCCAGTGATAACGGAAGAGACTAAAACAGAGAAAGGATTGCAAATTCATATCATTAACAATAAACATCAGAGTTTTGATAACGCGGGTTGAGGAAATAATCGATCGAGGGAATTCCGAATTGCTGATTAAGAAACTAAACAAAAAGGAACTCAAGTTACCACTTCAATTGTGTATATGCCTGACTACGCAACAAATTGGTGTATTCGAGCTAACAATGTGGTTTCAATATTTTATCAATACTAGTAGGCGCCCGGGTTTGCTTATCATACGAAATTCTTAGTAGTCATACTAACTCATATATGATTCTTAGTAATCATAAAAGGATCGTACTAGGAATTACGTTATGATTTTTATGACGTCATATATGATCCTTGTATAACTACTAAGAAGTGGCGACCCGGGCGTGTTGATGTTACACTTTCCAATTTTTCCCTTTAATATCTTTCGGCAAGATATGCGGCCAAGCTAATGATGAGTTTTACCTTGACAAACTCTGGTACCACCAGGTGTGCATTGGGACCGACTTTGGTCCTCATCTCTGCGAAGACACTCTCCCACTGGCTCCTCACCAGTGAGTTCTGGAACACGACTATGACCGACTCCATTCCTGCGGGGGTGTCTATTACTATCTGGGTGCGGGCACTGGTCGCATCCAGAGAGTAGAAATGCTTCAACTCTGATAACTGCTTTGAAATATCGTTGTGTGTCTTCCGAGCAGCAGCCACCAAACTCTGTAACAAAAAAAGTAATCATACAGATATAGGAAATTAAAACCAACAAAATTTCCCACGCTGAGAAGATTCCAGAGCTGAAGAAAAACTTTAAAACTTTGGGAAAATTTGAAAATCTATAACCTTAATGCTTTCCACGCAATGAGGAGATTATAATAGAAATTATAATAAAAACGAAAATATTGGAACCCGGTCAATTTGAGGATCGAACAACTTCATGATGGTCTTCATCAAACTAACCAGCAACAATGTGAAGGCCGAGCATTAATATTTTCCTCAAACATTCATTTCATTAAAACAATTTTTATGTCGACTTATTTTGTTTCTAAAGTTCATAAAATTGTAAACGTGTAAAAAGAGCCCCCAAACGTGCAAACAGGCTGGCCGGGTTAAAATCTTAACAAAACGATGTCACTGAAACTGCTGTATACCAACATTGTGTTTTACACCTGGTAACAACAAAGTGTTAGTTTGATTTTTCTAAAAAATCACAGCTGCTGCCACTTATACAGAAGTGAAGTGAAAGAACTAAGACTCGTGAAATTCCACATAGATCTGACTCCACGCACTTCGAAGCTTAATAAAAGTAAGTGTGTGTGTGTGTGTGTGTGTGTGTCGCAGATCGCTGTGAACAATCAGAAAAGCCTGAGCTTTGTTGTGATTATAGAAACCGGGTTCAATTTTTTGGAAAAACGGGAGCTGTAGCTTCAGCAGAACACCAGAGATTTTAGTTGAAGTCAGGCTGGCTTTGAAAGAACTAGGAAAACCAATTTCACAAGAAAATCCAGTCTGCCTAACTCTTCAATTTTACTTGAGCAGTAAAATGCTGTGTCTTGCTAACGTGAAACTTGTAATTTATCTCATCATCGATTTGGCCATGAAAGAATGAGTAACTTGAGAGAAAGGAAATAAAGAAACCATTGTTAGCTGAACATAAGGGTGACACAAATTTCTCATCTTTGACCAGACGAACAACTTATAATCAGTTTGTTGAAGGTAATAGGTGGTGAAAGATAGATTTTCAGTTCACAGAAAGGAGTTTTCCAAACCAAAAACCTAGACGCTACGTCGTCTCTTTGTTCGGCCCCAGTGACTAAAGAAGGATCTTTGTTTTGACCAACAATTCAAGTCCGCTTAAGGCAAAAGACGGGTTCTCCTCTGTGAATAGTGTTCTATTCTAAAACCGAATGTACCTCCTTAAATTCGTTTATAAATATATACAGTGAGCAACCTATAGGGACAAAAATTTTGGCTTGAATAGCAGCAACTTGAATTATTGAGTTGTTAACCAAAATTCAGAAAAATTATTTGATTATTTAATTGGATTCTACTGAGTAGTTCCAGCAATTGATTTTTTTACTCAGCAAAGCTGAACGGTTAGTTATTGTGACTAATAAAACAACGTTTAATGCAACGGTAATTTACAGAATAGCGGATATAAAGTTACAAAAGCGAACTGCAGAACTTAGTATCCCGACAGCTTGTAAACCGCTAATAACGAACTGGGGGGTATAAAACTTTCTTTGTCATTGATTGGAAAGCAGCCGTTACATTTGGTCCGCCGACCCGGACAGTGGAATACAAACCGTTGTCTAATCTCGAACAAACCAAAAGGCCAACGAGGCAATTTGAGTTGCACAGTCAAACGATGTTGAGGTGCCAACTTTATCGAAAACAAAACCACGGGACAGAAAAGCGTCAAAGTGCGGCGTCAAAGTAAACAAACTGTGACTCGGTCACGTAGTCACAGCAACCTCGAGAGACAAATCAAGCACTGCGTAAAGCAGATTGAGCTGAAGGAGAAAGAGGACTACGAACTGATAAAAAAGGATAAGCCTAGCAAAGTTAAAACAGTATATAACCAAATTTTGCAATTCGATATTAGCCTAGAGAAGCTGCTTGACAAAAAGGTTGATATCTTTAACGATTTGGAATTCTACTGACGACACAAAATCCAGCAACGCGGATTTTTCATCAATTTATAAGCCGATTGTTTGCCATATATCCACAAGGATGGCGGATCAGCAGAATCAGACCCCCTCGAAAACAGGGCTGCAGAGCCAAGTGAGAAAGTTTCAAGTTCTATGGGAGAAACCTCCCAAGTTTCAGTTAAGAATCAACAAAAGGAAAACCAGGACAACGAGTCCAAAGCGTCTTCCGATAAAAGGCAAAGAAAGCAGAGAAGCTTGCAGCTCTAGACAAAGATTTTAACACCAAAATGCGTCAGAGTAAAAATGAATATGAAATGAAGCAGAAGGATCTTGAGATGGAACTGCACCGTTTGGAAGAAAAAGGTAAGCTCAAACTGCAATACGAAAAGGAAACACTTGATGCCAGAGATTCTGGTTCTGATGATGGTGCCGCGCCTTGTATAAGAAGCCGATCGCCTTTCAATTGGAAAAGTCCGAAGAGCAAGGACGTCTTCGGCTGGCTCGACCAATCAGATAAGTTTGCAAACTTTAAAGACTGTAGTTTTGATCATACAAAGAACGGTCACAAAAACTATCGAGTCAGTTTCGATCGAGAAAGCTCACTTAAATCCAGATCCCCAAGCGGCGAGCGTTTCAAACTGAACGGTTTACCCGACTGGTCTGAGTTCAATGTACTAAGCAGTAGTAGTCAGCTACCAAAGTTGATGTTAAATTCTTTCGACGGCAACCCACTCGAGTGGCCGGAATGGTCGAACATGTTTGTAGCAACCGTTCATAACCGTGCAATACCTAGCTCAGAGAAAATGAGCCACTTGAAAACTTTGTTAACTGGCTACTCCGAGATCTATATGGTGAAGCTTGGGCTTTGTTGGAACGAAGGTTTGGGCAACCTTACCTAATTGTTGAAGCAGAACTCAATACTTTGCGAAATGAACAGGAAATCTGAATGCATGATTCAAAAGCTTTACTCAGTTATTCAACAACCATCAGTAAAGTAGTCAGTGTTCTGAAGCACTGCAAATATGAAGGCGACATGCGATCTAGAGCCACACTGCAAATCGCGACGGAAAAGTTGCCACCTAATCTGAAGGAGAAATGGTGCTTCTATGTAGATAAAACCAATGAGGACCGACTAGATCTCTGTCTGCTAGAGAACTGGTTATCAAGAATATCATTCGTTTACGAAGGCATGTCGCAGCCCACAGAGAAACGTAAGGAGTATCATCGACGAAAGGCGAACAAAACCAAGCAGTTCTCTAAATCCTCGAATTTTAGTGCGAGTTCAAACGTAAAGGAAGCGCAGACAACGATTAGCGATCACTGCCCATTAGCCGATGGAATGCTCAAAATTTGGAACTGTCCTTTGTGTAAGAACATGAACGTGAATGATCGTTATGCAGCTGTAAGGAAGCAACGCTTATGTACGGATGTCTGGGAAAAAGACGTGCAATCAAAGATTGTAAAGCCAACGCTTGTGGTATAAGTGGATGTACCAAAAAACAAACCAATTGCTACACTCCGAAAACCAAATGGACGAGGGCAATCAAGCAGTCAACGTAGGCGCAGCAACAATCAGTCAAAGTACGAGTTTTCTTCAGATAGATCTAGTCTCATATCAGAGTGTCAGCAACAGGTTAAACAAATATGCTTTCCTCGATAGTGGATCAACGGTATCATTCGTTGACCGAAGCGTTAATGAGAAGTTGCGAGCCAAAGGAACCGATGATACACTCAACATAGCTGGCATCCACGGAACGAAAGATTTGAAGTAAGAAATGGTGTCCATAAAAATAAAGGGACCGCATTCAAAAGTACATTCGATAGAAGCGTTTGTACAACCGTCAATTTCATTGGGAACCACAAACTACGACAACCACAAGCTGAAGCAAAACTTCAACCACTTGAACGTTCTTCTAAACAAACGTTCAACCTGATGGACGTCCGCATCATTTTCCGTAAAGATGCTTCCGAGCTACTCAGACCCTTGGACTACAGGATAGGAACACGAAGTGAACCTTTTGCCGTTCTAAAGGTTGCCTAGGATGGGTAGTCAGTGGACCAATGACGGGCAAGAGAAGACAAAATGTTTATCATTTCGCCTTCAAAGAAGATGTGAAAGTGGCTGAGAAAATCCAAAAATGGTGGGACATAGAAATTTATGCTTCCGAAATTAACGTCGTCAGTTAGTCCAAGAAGGAGCTGCAGGCACAAAAGATGCTAGAGAGTACGACGAAGTTTACAGCGAGCGGTACGAAGTGGGAATGCTTTCGAGTGAACCAGAGCCCAAACTGCCGAACAACTACAGCTCAGCTTTGAGTCAGCTTCACTCACTGGAACGAAGATTGCAAAGGGAGCCAAACCTTAAAAATTTACTTCAAAAGTCGATAGATACAGAAGTACAGAAGGGATTCGTAAAGATATTGGACGAGTCCGAAGTGAAAGGCATCTTCGAGAAAGAATGGTACTTCCGCACACCATCCAGTCCTAAACCCAAACAAGCCTGGCAAAGTGAGACGTGTTTGCAATGCTGCATCAAAGTACAAAGGGGTATGCCTAAACGACAAGCTACTAGCAGGGCCTGATCTACTGCATGGTTTAATTGGAACAGTTTTCAGATTTCGTGAAAGACCAGTAGACCTAAAAACAGATATCGAATCGATGTTTCTGCAATGGTAAGTTTCTGAGCAGGATAGAGAATGCTTGAGGTTTCTTTGGCTCCCAAGAACTAATGAATCTGTTCAAATATACGAAAATCAGCGTCACATGTTTGGAGCTAGGAGTTCTCCAACTTGCGCAAACAATGCTCTCAGACGATTGGGACTCGATAACGAAGAAGTGTATTCAATCGCATCAAAAACAATACAAAACAAATTTTACATGGACGATTTCATCAAATCAGTATAATCCCCTGAAGGTGCAGTCGAAGTTTTCAGTCAGTTGCAACATCTTCTTTCGCAACATGGGCTTCAACTTACAAATTGGATAAGCAACAGCGATGAGGTTTGCAAAGCAATCCCAGTCGACTTGAAATCAATCAGCAACACGAAGCACGTCGAAGTGGAACCCAATACAGAGGGATCTTCAGTGCTCGGACTACAAGGGACTGTTACTGATGATAGTCTTCAAGTCTGCCGAGGTACGAACAAGGAAGTTGAAGCCCCTATAACCAAGAGGAAGCTTCTGTCACTGGCATCCTCTGTATTTGACCCGATCGGATTGTTTGCTCCGTTCTGCGTTAACATTACACGACTTCTCAAAAGCATCTGAACTAATAGTGGTCAACATTGGGACAACCAAGTGGAGCCTGGTGAAGAAGCAGAGTTCTTGAGGTGGAAGGAACAACTTCCAATTGTAGCCGAAACAAGCATTGTGGCCTATCTGAGATCCCAACCAAAGGAATACTCAGCCGACTTGTAATTGAAAAAAGCAGAGTGGCACAGATGAGGCGTCTTTCAATACGACGGCTGGAATTGCAAGCGGCATTCATGGCAGTACGGTTGAAGGAGCAGATACTCAAGGAACAAGAAATCAAGATACAATGTTGCAGTTTTTGGTCAGACTCAACAACAGTACTGCATTGGACACAGCTCCCATCATAAACAACAACTGTTTGTGGCCAATCGATTGGCTGAGATATTGGATACAACTAATGATTAACAGTGGAGACATGTGAGCGGTATCAACAACACAGCGGACATTGGCACGAGTGCGATCAACATCGAAGAACTCAGGAGAAGTGAGTGGCTCATTGGGCCCGCCTGGATAAAACGACCACAGAGTGAATGGCCAGAGCAAGTCAACCTTGTCCTTGCCTCAGATGAAGAGAACATACCATCATCAAGCTTCATGACACAGGCTGATGAAAAGGAAGCGGTTATTCAGTGGGAACGATTCAATAATTTTAACAGACAAGTAAATACAATTGCATACGTAATGCGGGCATTCAGCAAATACAAACCAGCAAAGCTTTTAGTGAGTGTTGAAGAAAAAGAAAAAGCAAAGCAATCATCTTCAATTTACTACAGCGAGAACAGTTTGGTGAAGAGGTAAAATCTCTCAAACTTAAAAAGGATATCCTAAAAAGCAGCAAACTTCTACAGTTCTCACCATTCCTGCATGAGGAAGGAATTATTCGTGCCAAAGGCAGAGTAGGTAAAGCTCATTTGGACTTTAACGCAAAACATCCAATGTTGCTACATTGGAAACATCATGCGGTTGAATTGATCTTGCAAAACGAGCACAAGAACAACCAACACGAAAGCACAGAGCATGTCAGGAACATTGTTCAGCAGAAGATATGGATCCTAGGCATACGAAACGCCTTACGATCAATCAAGAACAAGTGTGTTACCTGCAGAAAAGGCAGAGCACAAACGATAACTCCAGTGATGACAGATCTACCCGAAGAGCGGTTAGATGCTTCAACAGCCTTTACAAATGTTGGAGTTGACTACTTTAGCCCTTTCACTGTGAAGATTGGGCGAAAAAACGAAAAGCGATGGTGTGGTCTGTTCACATTTCTAACTGTGAGAGCAGTGCACATTAAAGTGGTTCCCAAATTAGACACGGATAGCTGTCTCAATGCAATCTTGCGATTTATTGCACAAAGAGGCAAACCCAGCACAATCATCAGCGACAACGGGACAAACATTGTTGGAGCTGAACGAGAGTTTGCAGAGTACGATGCTGCATGGAACAAAAAACGGATCGAGGAACATCTAATTCAGCAAGGAATCAGATGAAAATTCAACCCACCCGTAGCACCCCAATTTAGAGGTGTATGGGACGGGTTGGTCAGAAGTTGCAGGAAGGCAATGTATGTAATCTCGGGAACAGATCAGTCAGAGAGGATGTTCTTTCAACAACGATGTGTATTGTGGAGCAAACCTTGAAAGCGAGACCACTGTTGACTCCCGTAAGTTCAGATGTTTATGACCTAGAAACACTGACCCCCAATCAATGCTTGCTTGGCAACACGAATGTTTGCTTACCATACCTACCATGTGCAGAAGAATTTGTCGATCATACAACAGCTCTTTAGACAAACTCAAAACTATGCAAATCTCATTTGGAACAGATTTTGAAAAAAGTATCTGCCAACATTGAACAACCGGCAAAAATGGCAATCTACAGCAAGCGAAAACCTTACAGAAGGCGATATTGTTTGGTTGATCGACGAAAGTGACAACCGAGGATATTATAATCTGGGTCGAGTCACGGAGACCATCGAAGGGTCCAACGGAGTGATTCGATCAGCGAAAATTCGAACGAACGACGGAGTTTACAAGAGACCAGTGGTGAAGCTCTCTCCAGTGTTACCAAATAGTATAGATGTTTTCTTGATGGAAAACAGGGCCGGCGATGTGAAGGCCGAGCATTAATAATTTCCTCAAACATTCATTTGATTAACACAATTTTTATGTCGACATATTTTGTTTCTAAATTTCACACATTTGTAAACATATAAAAAGAGCCCCCAAACGTGCGAACAGGCTGACAGCGTTAAAGTTTTAGCTAAACGAGGTCACAAAAACTGCTGTATACCAATAATGCGTTTTACACCTGGTAACAACAAAGTGTTAGTTTGATTTTTCTAAAAAGTCACAGCTGCTGCCACTTATACAGAAGTGAAGTGAAAGAACTAAGACTCGTTAAATTCCGCATAGATCTGACTCCAGGCACTTCAAAGCTTAATAAAAGTAAGTGTGTGTGTGTGTGTGTCGCAGATCGCTGTGAACAATCAGAAAAACCTGAGCTTTGTTGTGATTATAGAAACCGGGTTCAATTTTTTGGAAAAACGGGAGCTGTAGCTTCAGCAGAACACCAGAGATTTTAGTTGAAGTCAGGCTGGCTTTGAAAGAACTAGGAAAACCAATTTCACAAGAAAATCCAGTCTGCCTAACTCTTCAATTTTACTTGAGCAGTAAAATGCTGTGTCTTGCTAACGTGAAACTTGTAATTTATCTCATCATCGATTTGGCCATGAAAGAATGAGTAACTTGAGAGAAAGGAAATAAAGAAACCATTGTTAGCTGAACATAAGGGTGACACAAATTTCTCATCTTTGACCAGACGAACAACTTATAATCAGTTTGTTGAAGGTAATAGGTGGTGAAAGATAGATTTTCAGTTCACAGAATGGAGTTTTCCAAACCAAAAACCTAGACGCTACGTCGTCTCTATGTTCGGCCCCAGTGACTAAAGAAGGACCTTTGTTTTGACCAAAAATTCAAGTCCGCTTAAGGCAAAAGACGGGTTCTCCTCTGTGAATTGTGTTCTATTCTGAAACCGAATGTACCTCCTTAGTTTCGTTTATAAATATAAACAGTAAGCAAACTATAGGGACAAAAATTTTGATTTGATTAGCACAAACTTGAATTATTGAGTTGTTAACCAAAACTCAGAAAAAATATTTGCTTATTCATTTGGATTTTACTGAGTAGTTTCAGCAATTGATTTTATTATTCAGCAAAGCTGAACGATTAGTTATTTGGACTATTAAAACAACGTTTAATGCAACGGTAATTTACAGAATAGCGGATATAAAGTTACATAAGCGAACTGCAGAACTTAGTATCCGGACAGCTTGTAAACCGCTAATAACTTACTGGGCGGTATAAAACTTTCCTTGTCATTGATAGGAAAGCAGCCGCCACAAACAATTATTTTGATGTTCATTTGTTTTTAAATTTTTAAATTCTTCTTGAATGGGCCAATAGAATTACTTAGGATAAATTTACCTGAAAAACTCCCGTAACTTTTCTGTAACCTTCATGTAATTTCACTTTATTTTCTTAAGTGTTCAAGTACGGTACAGCTTGATTAAATATTTGGGACGTAATCGACCTCTTGAAATCGATTAAGCGTTTGGAATAAAAATTTCAAATCATTTGGAATTATTTGTATAAACCAATCCTCAAATCACAGACGTTATCTTCCAAAAAACATTATGTCTAAGAGTAATTTATGAACTGTAATCTTAAAGTTTTTCTTCGAGGAAAAAGGACTCAATATGGCTCTTCATAGGTTCTGTAATCAAATGTAATTTTTCTCAGCTTATAGAACTTAGGTTTCGATTTAGGTGAGCTAATTTGACTCATTCTGTGTGCTGACAAGTTCAGTGAGTTGATGTAACCCTCTTTTGATGTATATTTTGTCTCCCTAGTCCAGACATTGACTTGTGAACAGACCCAAATAATATAGTAAGGGAGGTCCAAAATATTGACGAAAATTACCCAGTCGAGGTTTTTAGAAAAGGTTCATCAAAATTATTTTTATGCGTCCAGCTGAAGTCTTTTCTTGGGAGTTTTGAGTCAAGCATGGTCTTTTCATGGTTCGAGTAAAAGTCTTTTAATAACCCTGCTTTTTGAAAGTTTGGAAATTTTTTTCGTTTGCTGCTGCACATAATTAAGCAGGATCGGAGCAAGGCTAAACAGTATTGCTCCACTGCTTTCCAACTTAAAACATAATTCGATAACTGCCAAAGGGCTTAAGGATACCTGCATTTCTTAAGATAAAGCAGTGATCGCAGCTGTATTATATTTTGATTGAATTAAACTAAGTAGTTTAATTATTGTGACCTTCGTCGCATTAGTGATGATTCAGTTGTTTTCCTTCCCAAAGTTATGAATTATCATTTTTTTAAAAAAAGCATATTATCGACAGATTGATGGCTCTGCAGAATCGCAAAAGATGAAAGAGCATACATGATGACCTCATTATAAAAAATAGCGAGCAATGGAAATGCACGTAAAATTTACGCACGCAATGGAAAGGCAAAAATGCAGACTCATGAAAAGACTTTTGCCCGACCCATGATTTGACAATAAATTTGACTTGGTAAAAAAGACACATAAAAAGACTTTTTCTCGACTTATAATTTGACTTTTGCTAGACCCAATTTTTTCTCAAAAATTTGATCGAGGAAAAGTTCAGAACCCAAGTTTGGTTGAGCAAAACTCCAGCTTTACATTTTGGGTCAAGCCAATGTCCAGGGTGACAAAATTTAGGTTATTTAAAGGTAACGATAAAAGTTACGATCTCATAATGTTCCAAAACTATTTCGGGTTTTCGACAATTTTGGTCTGCCAGCCAGGGGAGTAGTAGTGATGCATGTACCTCTTGAGGCATGTAGAGTGTGTCGGCCACTGCTATTATTTCATTGAGTCTGGACAGGTCCTGTTCCAGCCGCTGAATAGCCAGTTTGTCCTGTTTCACGGTGGAGGTTTGTGCAATGTCACAGTCTCTGATCAGACACTTCCAGCATACACGGTACCGCATGAATGGATCTATGCCAGACACTGTTGAACTGCAACAGCAAAACGATGAAACTTCTATAGGGAGAAGACGCTGGTAATCGTGGAACAAGAAACCCCTGATAATTATCTTAAAAAATGCGCTGAAAATCGCGGGTTTTTCAGATCACTTCTCAATGGAATCATACAACTACGCGCTGAAACCCGCTCAATTTAAATTTCTTTTTTACTATTTTCAGGCCATTAATTGAATTTTTTTTACCATAATGTCAGCATAATATTACAGAATTTCAATTCAAATATTTGCTAACTGACCCTTTTCACGGGCCCACAAGTTGTTGACAGTACTTACAGAATATGTGCTTTTATTTAGAGAAAATCTTATGGATAAAAAGCCCAGAAAATCTCAAGAATATTGTAAGCAATGCAATAAAAATTCACAAGGAAATCTTTTTGTTCCTTTTCTTAGTACCTCTTTATAATGTTTGTGCTCTGCTGTGCTTCAAAGCTGAGCTATATTCAAAAATTAAAAATTGTAATAGAATATATTGCATGATTAAGAGCTCCTTCGCTTGTATTAAATTTGGCTACGTTACATATGAAATGAATGCTCCGAAAAGAGCTTTCAATTAAGTATAAATTTATGTAAAAAGTTTTTGATTTTGAATATTTGAGCCATTTCAATTTTCCTCGACACTTTCATCGTACTTTGTAGTGCAAGATTTATTTCACATTGGACTAGTTTGACCTTAATTTTATGGTGCAAATTGGCACTTATTCACAAACAATCGCAATACAAGCATTATTAATTAACTCTTGTGAACAACGCTTACCTTAAATTTATTTGCCGGTTTTTAAAACATATAAGCCAGAAACCGTAATCAACACAAAACTTAAAAACACTTAGATTAAATTTTCATTAGATTTCACCCACTCACGTGAATTCTACTTACGAAAGATAGCAATTATAATTCACAAATTCGTAAGCGTTGTGCACACCACGACACCCCCCCCCCACAGGGCGGCAAAATTCACTTTGGGTTAAACGACCCGTAATGCAATCTTGCGAAAATTATGCAGTGAGAATGCATTGTTACCTTAACGACTCACAATGATGATTGGGACCAAAGACGAAACACTTGTTGAAAAAGGAAATGAGCAAATTTCGATAATTAAGTGAGTGTATTAAATATAGTTACGAAAATTATCGATCATATAGTTCTCTAAGTGCCAGCTCGCAAAACTTCTTCTGCCTCAACAAGAATGTATGCAAGAGAAGTTGCAAAAGCAATTTAACATTAAAAAGACTGATCAAAATTTTTCTTTGACTTTCAAACACATATTTCAAAAAAAATTGCTGACAAAACTCAACTAGCTTTTAAGTAATTCAGTTTTGGCAACCCGCATTGACAACATTGAGAAAACAATCGATTTAATTGGATTAAAATTAACACTACATCATTTTTCTAAAGTAAATTGTTTGTTACACTACTTTTCTTCTTGAAACCCAACAAAATCCTTTTAAATAGTTTTTATTTAGAGAGCCTTTGCGGATTACAAATTATTTCAAAAATGACCAATCAGAGTTAAGCTACATTGGAGAAAATTATATCTCTACGCTGAATAAATCACATAAAACTTGTTTGCTGCACAATAAGGTCAGTACATTTACACATAATTCACCCAAAAATTTTCTTATAATTTAATTTAAAAGATTTTTGAGGGACTGCTTTTCTTTATTAAGCTCAAATTGTCAGAAACTCTTATCGCTTGAAATCAAAACTTGTACATCCATTGACATTTATACAGGTAAGGTTCTGTTCATTCTATTCTGATCCACAATTTAACTGACCGATTATAAATTGACAAAATATAATTAATTCCGTCGGTTTTGTTTCAGAAGCCGAAAGTGTCAGTGACTGATAAATGATCTTGTTTCGAGCTTGCTATTTTCCGATCGATTCGTGATGTCTGCTGATTTTCTTCATAAACGGTAAGATTGCTAAATTTTAAAATTATCTTGTTACCAAATAATGTCTTAAAAAATTTTCAATTTGGTTTTATCAAAAGAAGTTGTTCTCTCCCGACTACTCTTCCCTCTATGAAATGTATAAATACCACAAATTTTTTTATTGTTTCATTTTGCTTCATCATTAATTAATTAAACAAAAATTTCAAAGAATCTTTTTCAAAAGCTATCTTTTTTGTTTAATTCGTTCTTTTTTTGTTAACAGAGTTCTCCATGGAGGCATTCGACGAATGAAGACATTATGACTTGAGGAGCAAGTTAGGAAAACAGGAAAATTCGAACTGAAACTCTTCGGAGCCTGAAACTTAGCTGAAATTTCTTGTAAATCTTCATAAATTTGTTATTATATAAGAAATTTGTACCAATTAATTCTTAGTTTCGATGTCCAACATTGTTCCCACAAAACAAACAGGTTTAGTCAAACAAAGTATTTACGAGCATTTATGGGGTCTAGAAAGACCATTTAAAACCATTTTCCGATATTTTAAAACGATTATTTTGATGCCACTTAAATCGATTTAAATGTATTATTAATGTTATAGGGATAAATTTTGGTTATATTAAATCAATTTTCTGCTGGAGAATTTTTTGCAATAAAATCTCTTTAAATACTTTGTTTTCTATTTGTTCTCAATGCGGGAAAGCATTGGTTCAAATACATTAAGATCTAAACACAAGTTATATGTGCAAAAAATCTGGTTTGTTTTGGTTCAATTTTTTCACAAAAAGATCAAATACGATTCAAGAGTTATGCATTTGTCGTGTAGAGTTACAGTGTGAACAATTTTTGTTCTTTAAACAAAATGTTAAATCTTCGGTGATTTTAAATGGATATATATGAATTATAAAACTCTTTTTATTCCATAGTCTTTTTTGAGAACTTTAAATCTACAACAACGGCAAACTTAGTTTATAAACACTTTAACATTTGACTGACGTCTGCTATAAAAAATGAATTTTTTCTTTTTCAAAACTCTCTAGCTAACAGTTTAATATGGTGCAGAAAACAGAAATTTTGGGGCAATATCAATACATTTAATTTTAGAAGTTTAAACCTATACTGCTGAAATATTTAAGCAGAGTTTTGTTCCGATCACCACAAGAAACTACCAGTTAACAGACAAAAAGTAGCGTTCAAATCTTATTTTTAGCTAAGAGAACGAAAGCCACAATTTCAAGATTATTATGATAATAACAATATTGATAATGTGATTAATTTATTTAATATTTGAAGGCAAGTGGATATTAAAATCCAGTCAGAATAATTTACATGTTTACTTTTAAAAAAATTATTTAAAAAAAACAGTCCCTTAAAATTAGGTTGAGCTTTCAAATTGTTCGCCTAAAATTTATCTCACTTTGTTAAATGTTCATGGATGCTTCTTGTCTTGACCAGATTCCGTTATGGGATGAATTATTGAAATATGTCAAGTCTTTAAATTGTAGAAAATTGTTCTTTTTCCATGTAAAATTTTGGCGCAGCCGATGTGCTTTCCGCATTTCACTCTGCCCTTCCTTTTTTGACATATTTCGAACTTGAACTGGATTTAAAATCTGTATCAGGAAAGAAAAGATTTTGTCAAAATGAGACACAAATAAAAAGATATCTCAACATAATTGAAAATTGATCCAAAAGTTAAAGTTGCATTTGATTTCACTTACAAGTTGGAAGTTCGTCTGGACATAGGCCGCTTAGTCTTTGAAGCCAGGCACATGACAGCATCATTGAACAGTAAAAGAATCCGATTCTTCTTAATCAGCATGTTCTTCTAAATACAGATTCTAATTAATATTTGCAGCCTAAGCTTCTCTTCGTTTTCAATTACAAAATTTTTTTATTGAGAAAAAAATATGCTCTCTGTTTTCCAGGCTTGAGAAGATTCAATGTGACAGAATTGAGATACTTTACATAAGAAACGCCACATGATACTATTCTAAGATCAGTAATTTTAATTTCGACAAATTGTCTTTTTTCATAATAAAATTGACAACCTTTCAATATTTTTGGACACATTTCTGAGAGTGAATTGGTAAAATTTTAAAAAAATATATTTGATAAACCTAGCGGGCTGCAGAAATCTACCGGGGCTGCCATCACAAGTTGATGAAAGATATTGAAGAAAAGTTTATTGAATTACTTGTTTAATTTTGTAAATTTAATGTTGTACCATTTCGGTGACGAAGTCGTGTCGGATGAGTCGTCTGTCACGCGACTTGAGAAATGAGTTCAGTCCGTCCACCACATGTTCCAGTTCCTGGAGTAGTGACTCATTTGTCGGCATATCCCTCAGAGAAGAATCGGTAGAATCCTGTAAAAAATGTGATAGCAGGTAATCTACAGGTAGGCCAAAGTGGCCCCCACCCCAATATCAAGGAGTCTTTCAAGAAAAAAAAACCGACATAAATTCACACTCTTGATGTTTCCCTGTAGAGTTATTTTTGCAGCTTCAACGGCAACGGAAAGTTGTAGCTCATCAGCAGTGTGTTCTGTGAGGGAAATTGGCAGAATAAACGACGGAAATTAGTCAATTCTATCTCAAGAAGGGCTTCAAAAATATTGGGGGTATTATTTTATCAATTTTTCTCCATATATTTTGGCAACTACAAAGCAAGCAAAATTATATTACATGAAACACGTGCAGATTGCGTTTTACAAACATTCTGCTAAACTGTAGTCATTGAGTTTAGAGTCTTACATTTAACGCGTTTTCACCAATAAAATAATAGGTGGGACATGATCAACCCCATTTATTAGCTATATAAGTTCTTATATCATAGATAATATATTAGTTCCTCTGTATAGAGCTTTATGGGCCAGAGTTTACAAAAAAAACTGAAGTTGCCTCAATTACGTAGAGAATCCATAACACTAGTCAAGGATGTTGACTGCTTTTAAAACGCAGGAATATAGATAGGGTTTTCAAGATATATATATTTATATATATCTGTATATATATATATATATATATATATATATATATATATATATATATATATATATATAATATATATATATATATATATTATATATATATATATATATATATATATATATATATATATATATATATATATATATATATATATATATATATATATATATATATATATATATATATATATATAATATATATATATATATATATATATATATATATATATATATATATATATATATATATATATATATATATATATATATATATATATATATATATTATATATATATATATATATATATATATATATATATATATATATAATATATATATATATATATATATATATATATATATATATATATATATATATATATATATATATATATATATATATATTATATATATATATATATATATATATATATATATATATATATATATAT
>NC_134469.1:70105702-70175199 GCF_964194025.1 Convolutriloba macropyga | reverse complement strand
GAAATTTAGGTTTACCATAGAAATAAATTTGGTTTCATAAATACTATGAAATCAAATATTATTTTTCAATTTCTGCTTGATGTAGAGTTATCGTAGTCATTGTATGCGGTAAACCTAAACTTCGGAGGCAAGATATTACAAATAACGTGTTAAAATGACTACAAAAGATCAAAATGCTCATATATATATATATATATATATATATATATATATATATATATATATATATATATATAGCATCTGGAATATATTGTAACATATATATGCAAACAGCCGCTGTTTGATCATTGCATTTTACCTAACACGGTACTTGTATGTATATATATATATATATATATATATATATATATAAATATATAGATATATATATATATATATATATATATATAAATATATATAAATATACAAGTATCGTGTTAGATAAAATGCAATGATCACAGAGCGGCTGTTTGCATATATATCTTACCATAAATTCCAGATGCTATATATATATATATATATATATATATATATATATATTTATATATATATATATATATAAATATATATATATGAGCATTGTTGATTTTTGTTGTCGTTTTTAACACGTTATTTGTAATATCTTGCTTCCGGAATTTGGGTTACCGTATACACTGACTACAATAACTGAACATCAAGCAAAAATTGAAAAAAGGTTTAATTTTGTTTATCTCTAATTTGCGTTAATTGTTTGCTATAACGGGCTGAGAAAAGACTGGAAAAACTAATATCGGCATGTGAGCAAAACTGACTTTTTGATATTTTAAATATTTTTTTGCAAAAAAAGTTCACAATTTTTTCTGATAAAACTGGGGCATGTTTGCAAAAATTGTCACAGTTTGAAAAACCGTACAATGTTTTCAAAACAAAATTTTTCCAGAATATGATGCCTTTTGCAAAATACAGCCGCACTTGATGGAATTATTTAAAATGCTACAGCTGAGGAAATTTTTTTTCTAAAGAAGTTTACTTTGTAGGCAACAAGCAGTTTACAAAGCAAACTATGTTAGAATAATTGATGTCCTCATCTGTTACAGATCAAAAATGTCAATCAGTTGTGGCTGTTTTTTTAAAGCCAATATGTTCTGGAAACATTTTGTGTCAAAATTATGATAAGGTTTTTCAAACTTTGACCATTTTTGCGAACATAGACAAGAACAATTATTTTAAAAATATCAAAATTTTGAAACTCTGGGACAACTTTTCTCATATACCGATATACATTTTTCCAGGCTTTTGCAATCTCGTTGAAGCAGGCCAGTTTTTATAATATTGAAAAGTCTGCAGTCTACAATCTACTAATTCTACTCTTATAGTTTGTTTTGCTATTCTCCCATATTTTGAAAATTTTGATTTGAAAATTGATTTCTTTCTTTGCCCAATATTGCGGAAAATTTTATATATTGTTATTTTGATTTTGATCGAAAATGTTTTCCAGATATTGCGCCCAATGCCTCCAAGGCGTACCAAAGACGCAGAGGAGTTAATGCTCTAGCTTCGCATCTCACAGATACAGAAACTTGTAAAGTAAAACTTTTGTCATCAACTGAGTTTTTTGTAAGGATCTCAGGGTATTTTTTAAAGGTTTTGTGAAAGCATCATAGGCGGTAACAGACTCATAGTGTTGTTTTGGTTGAAATAAGTTTTTTAAGGCAGTGTTTAGTGACTGGGCAAAATTTTCTTACCCAACAACCCTGATAAAATGAACTATTCCGTGGCAAAATTTTGAATACTCATTATGCATCTTGTCAATTCCTATTCTTTGCACCGATTTCGATCCTGCATAGCTAGGTTTGACTCACGCGATACGATGTCTTATCGAAGAAGGAACAAACATTTGCAGATGATGTTGCAAAAAGCTATCTTGTAAACGAATCGAAAAGAGAATTTGAAATTGCTTCCTTATGAGTCGCATCAATTATTTCATGCGTCGTTGAACCAAATAGGTTTATATGCAGTTTTTAAATTATTTGGTAAAATGTGGATGGGTAGATACCGTGTATTAAATTATACTTTTGTTTATCTTCTTACCATGATAAATCAACAGTTTGTGAAAGGATTGGAAACAGCAGTATTCTACATATTGTCAGAAGAAAACAGAGCAATAACTAATTGATTATTATCAACAAAGCGCTATATTTAATTCTAACGCAAGATTTGTGTAAACTGCATTATTCATCAGATATGGTAAAAAGCTATATATAATGAAATTGTTCTAGGTATAATTGAAAAAGTGTTTTAAATACCATTTCATATGGCGTTGGAGACGAAAATACAATTTAGTCCTACGATAAGGAAGAATAAGCGAAGGAGAGAAATATAGACACGATAGAAGAGCGTAGGTCGCTCAGTACATATTTGATGTCTTCCTCGGAGGAGAATGAAAAGTCGTCAACAATTTCTCTTTTGCTTTCTCTACTCACTTAGTACACATTTTCTATTCTACCTATTGTTGTAAGTGAACAAAACGTTTTTTGAGTGGGAAAAGTATTTTAATTTTGCAAAGTGCTCGTTTTTTATCATTGCGTTTATGCCTTAAGTGGGCGAAACATTTTAGCGGGCGTTACTTCGCTTCATTAATTTTTTGCGTGGCAAAAACTTGCGTGTTCTTTTATTTTGTATTGCTACATGACATTTAAACCGATGCCGAAAAGTCCGATGTGCCGGAATACCCGACGCAGTAATTACCAATGAAATTAAATTGATTTTCTTCAATCTTGACGTTCAACGGAAAATTTACAAAATAGCAACTGATATTATCAGCGTGTTTGATCAATTAATTTATTTTTTTTAATAACTTGACCCAGCCTTTTCTTAATTTGGGTGATTTGCCCTCAAATCGTTCTGCATGCATTCAGAAATAAAAATGATTATCTTGAAAATTACGAAAGCTCTTAAAGATGTTTGGCTCCAATAAAAACAACGCAACAAATATGCTTTCTTCAAATAAATATATTGTGGGGAGCACAATAAGTAAAAAACAGGTTTCTGATAGCTTTTATGATGATCTCAATTTCATTTTTAACGGAACAGTACCACTGTTTTTTAATAAAATACAAATTGCTAAAGTGATTTTCTTTCAAAGGATTTCTAAAGATAGACGCAACAACATCTTGAGTACTTTGAGAGCAAAATGAACGAGAACGTTTCTATAACAACCAACAATGAGAACAGAACTTTACCTAATGAAGCTTAAATTAATCATGCAAGATAACCGTTCGCCTTTCAAAAAACTGCAAGATAACCATGTTATCACAAAATCGTGCAATATAACCAATTTCTGCAAAAACATTTCGTCGACTAAGTAATGAGCATGATTGAACGAAACAAGTAATTCTTAGAAAGAAAAGTTTCAATCTATGATTGAATTTGGTAAGTGTCTAATCAGTAATACAGTAATTAATTCCTTTTTGATATTTTAGTAATCAAATTGATATTTGACGCAGAAAAAAGAGAAATGAAAAATAAAAGCGGGTTTTTAAGCTTTGCCCTAGTTGACGAGACGAAACAAAAAAACTTTCGAAAAGCTCGGTGTGCCTGCCTGGAAAGTTCGCTCTCAAAAATTGTCGGCGTGTTTGGTTGTTAGGCATATATGGTTTCAGACAAAAAAAATTTCGTATGTTTGGTCTTCTGCGCAAAAGAATTTTTTTTGTTTTCTAATATTCGGTATATAACGTATGACAACAGAAGAAAAGTTCGTTACGTTCGTTTTTCTTCGCAAAAATTTGCCGCTATGTTTGGATTCAATGGTAAGAAATTGTTGGCAACTTGGGTCTGGGACGTAAGATTGCTTCGTTTCTAATATTCGGTTTATAATAATAAAATAATTATAATAATAAAAATTTTCAAAAATTGTTTTTAAAAAATTTTGCGTTAGTTTTTGACAGCTGTTCACCTATATAATAATGAAGGTAATTCCAACTGACTTTTAATTTTCGTTGTTTATCCGGAAGACTTATCTTGCTCACAACTATATTCTAGGGTGCTTATGCTTATAAAACTGTCAGCAGAAAGGTTTTTTCATGCTACCCATTGCTTAAAAAACTAATGAAGAACAAAACGGTAGCAAATGTTGAATATTTTTAGAACATAGGTGGCAGATTGCCAGAAAAATGCCGCAATAGCTTCGTAGATCTGCAGTCTCAAAAAAAAACAGTAAAAAAAGACCAAAAAAATTAGTCTTTTCATTGAAGGTTGAGATGATAATTTTTGATTGAGAATCGGTATAAGTTATTGCTCCCTCTATTAGCTACTCTCAAATAACTTAGAGTGACACCCATTCACTTGGCCTTATCTCTTTGAATTAAAACAAAAAAAGTCAATTTCAAAGTCAGGAAGTCTTTTTTGAGAGTAAGGTAAGTCACGTGTGACCAAAAATTTAATCACGCGAATGAACAACAAAAACTAGCTCAACTAAGAGCGAAAAATGACATCACGCAAGCGTTTCAATTGAAATGGCATGAATGAGTGAACAAAGTGTTTGTGACGTCATATGGTTGTAACAAAAATCTTGACGACGAAATAAAAAACTTAGCAGTACAAGTCCTGACGTACAATTCAAAGAATTTTCATTGTCTAAACGAAAAACTAGACCTATCACGGACTACGAGTGAAGTGCAAAAACCGTTTTTAAAAAATCATATGAAAAATAAAAAAAACAGAAAATCAATGTCAAAATGCAACATGTGAACAAACAAACAATAGCGAGAAGTTGGAATTTAATTCAAGCAAAAAACTAGACCTAGAACGAACTATAAATGGTCTGGAAAAACTATTCAGAAAAAAAGTCCTATCGAAAAGATCGAAGAAACAGTAAGAATCAAAGGTGAATTGACGCACGTGAACAAAAAAACCACTAGCGAGAAAGCGATTTTTTGTTCAAACCCCGTTTTCTTACTCTACTTTAAAATTAGACCAAAATCACTCCTCCAATTTGACTTCAAAAACCATGAAAATGTGTGAACAGATCTTTAACAAAGACAGCGCCTTAATACAATTCAAATTCTTTGAATTGTGAAAAACCAAGAGAAGGCGAATAATAGCCCCAGCTATCACTGTGCGGCTATTAAAAAATAAAAGATAACACTAATGGTAATGGCTCATATGTGATAATCGTTGTTTCAGATAAAAAAACAAAATCAATAATGTAAAATTGCTACATAACCCTATTGAGAAGATCATTGTTATGTATCATTATTGGATAACTCTTTTGACAACTTTTTTAGGTCAGATTGTCATGTTCTGTTGCAATATTCATTTTTTATTTGGTACATCCCTCGTCCAAGAGACCTAAGAAATCGTCGGTATGGTGGGTTTGTCTGGTATGGTTGGTTTGAAACCTGAGAAAATGTCAAAATTCATTTAATACAACAATTTGTACTTTTGTTTATAATGTAGTCAAACATTTTGATAGCTTTCTTTCTGCAGGAATCTTAACCGAACTTCTCAGAGAACTTTTGAAGAAAGGTTCCCATTTTTGATAATTATTCATTAACTTATCGACAAAACTAATTTAACAAATGTAAACGTCTTGCTTGTTTTTCATTTTTGAAATCGAACATACTTGTTGAATATTGTCGTGAACTAAGTTGATTAATAGAAATTCACAGAGTTTTCAATTGTTTTCGTCTGGTTAGAAACCGAATATACGACGTTTTTTAACTTATAAATCCGTGCATACCTACATTTTTACGTTTAAAAACATATGAGAATACTTTAATTTTATTGAGATGACTGTTCCTGAGATCTAAGAATCTGAAGCGGTAGTTTTAATTAATATTAACCCCTATCCCCTTCCTTGCTAGAATTTTTAGTGTATTTTTTAAGTCGATCTGTCAATAGCGACACTAATTCGTAATACGTCAGAAGTTAATGCAATAGATGTGGCTGCATCATTCCTCTTACCTGGTCGTTCATGAGGTTGGCCAGGCTCCGGATAACCCCTTGGGCCTCCAGCAGATTCTGTCGGTCAACACAGTCTGTCCGCATCTCGTGAAGGAGATCCTGAATACAATAAAAGAAACAGAGTATAGTACAGGAAAAGAATAGTAACATTGACACATAACATTTTACATTTTAGCGACTCAAAAATGGCTTATTATAAAATCAAAACGCAGCTGACAAACCTCAAAGAAACAAAAACTGCCGAATCAGGTGAATATTTTTAGAGAAATTAGGCATTCGACTTTAAAATTCTATTCAGCTATTTGAAATGATTATTCCCTATTCGAGGAATGAGCGGGAAAATGCAAGAAATGAGCGGATTTTCAGTAGTTTAGTAAAATCCGCTCAAACCGCTTAAATTTTTTTTGACCGGAATGAGCGGAATTTGAGCGGAAAATGCCTCCAAAAAAGCGCATTATAGCCTAGAAACCTATCTTATCTCTTGCAAAAACGATTACTATTAAATTTTCAATTTATACTATATTATATGTTCATTGTAGGGGCTATGACGTCAAATATTTCTGCTCATTTCTTGCATTTTGTTCTGCTCAAATTACATTCATTTCGCTCACTCCGGTCAAGCTCCGCACATCCTTGTCATCTCCTTCATTTTTCCGAGCAGAATATGAGTGGACTACTCGACTAGGGTTGTGATATAATTGTCCCGAATGTTAATTCCAACAAATATGATATGTTAGTAGGCTGTCTCTTTCCTTAAAACTACTTGACTTATTCCAGAAACACCAAGCATTCCACAATAATTATGAAAAATTAACAAATATTAACAAGTCTGAAATTGGAAATCCTTCAAACTGTGAAAAAGATTTCCGCTGAAATCACAATAAATGTGTTTTTGGCCTCATGTGACGGAATATTCGGTCTAACATCATTCGATTTTTGGTCTGAAATCTTTCTGATTAATCATCAACAATAAAAAATTCAAAAGAGCATAATTAAAAATTTCTTTAAAACTTAATGAAAACAATTATTTTCAGAGTCACGAAAACTATTAACTATAGCTATTAGCCGGCATCATTGTATTTTTGTCAATTATTTATCCATAGGAATTCATTGACACATGTCTTGATCCAGAGTGTCAAATGCCTACAAAAAACAAAAACACGCAAAAATCAAAATTAAATTTTACGAGAAGCCCTTGTCGAATCCATTAATATTATAGTTTTCTCACTAAAAAAACATCAGCTATAACCAATTGCACCTTCAATTAACGCCATTAAATTGACATAGTACTTTTTATTGGAGTTATTTTGTGACAAGACAGCAAAAGAACCTAAAGGAACACGCGAAAAAGTCCAAAAGTCAAATAAAACATATGAAGTCTTGTAGTATGAACGCGAAAACAACCATTAATCAAAATAAAAAAACGCAACGAAAACTAATTTTATAATCAGTTGAAGGAGGATGCAAAACCCCCTCTTTGTCTCTCTTTCTGCTGATAGTGCGCTGCAAGGTGACAAAATCAAGATAAAAAGCACGAAAAATTGTTCGTTTCATTGCAAAAAAAAACAGAAATCAAAACAACCACAAATTTTTATCAAATAACTAATAAAAACATCTAACTAATTTGACTGATTTGGAGCTGCCTGGCAAACCAAATAGACCTGTCATTAGTGAGATTAGATCAAAAGGCAACAAAAATAACAATGAATACAGGCAAAAATCAAAATTTCAAGAACAATTTTTTTGCAAAAACGGAGATAACTTTTCCAAAAAAAAGACAGCACCCCATTAAAATCCAAATTGTTCTAAGGTTTTCAAAATAAATAATTAAATTAAAACTATCTTTGCTATTGCTGTTTGTTCATTACCATATAAGTTTTCACAGGGTTAGCAAAAACTTATTTTGTCAAAAAATATTCATTATGTATAAAACAATTGAATAATTTTGGATATTAACAGAGCTATATCCGCAAAAAACTATCAAGCAAACCGTGAAGAATGAAGAATAAGGTAGTTTCACTAAGTACCCCTCTGATTGCGAACTAGAACTTTGATTGACAGGACTTAGTTATGAGACTACAAAAAAGAACAACATATATTTGCATATTTGCATAACTCATGAATTCATTAAAAATGTACAAAATTTGTCGCTAAAGCCAAAAAAGCCGTAAATTGGTTTTCAAAAGAGAAATTCTTCTATCAATGGGGTTCTTTAGATTACTGGTAAGATCTCCAAACAACTGCAGGGTCTCCCAATAGAGCCAAAACACAATCCGAATCCTTTAATGGCGAAAATCAACGATGAGAACAAAAATGGCCTTTGTGTCACTGTGCACTGAGCAACAATTATAAGAGCGTAATTGTTCTATAGTTACGGAACAGAGTTTTTGGCATACAAAAATCTTATTATACAAAAATTGAGTATATTTCTTTAAATTATGATTTAAATTACCAAAATGCGGACAAATTTTTGGTTCCTGTACACTTTCCGAACAATTGGAGGCAAAAATCTCAATTTTATTATTAAGAAAGGATTGTGTGAGCAGTTTCTATGTCTGAACTATCCGTCCAGTTTGGTTAAATTGCGCTAAAAAGAATAATTGGGGCCGTTTTTCATGAAAAAAAAATTAAAAATGCGAAATTTTCGAAAGTTTAACCACGAGTTTAGCACAAAAGAGTCAGTGCAAACATTTCAGCAATTCAATTTCACTTTTATCCTGAAAACCAAAACCAAAAACAAATTCCTTAACATTTAATCAGAATTTTAGCGAAATTCATCAAAGTTTGATCAAAATTACGAAAAATGTGAACAAAACAATGCAAGTGAGGCTAAATTTCATTAAATTTGAAACTTGCTTAACTCTCTGGGGAAAAAATTAAAAAAAAATATGTAATTTGAATTGTTACGCTTGACAAGCTTTCTAATGCTACCACTTACAACTCTGTTCGATGGATATTACGATCCGCAAAAGTTGAATGAACAAAACTCTGGTTGAGCATATAGTTTCTCCCCCTCTAAATTTGTCAGGACAACAAAGTAATTGGTAATGACATTTTTATCATAAAAATTCTGAACCAAAAGCAGTGCGGTCGTCAAAAAGAACTTTGAGTTCAAAAAATTATCTATCTTCATCAATAATTTTTTATCAATGGAGATGTTGTCCGAAGTAGAAGAAATTCTCCGTCACAAAAGCCTAATTTCATTTTCTGAAGTTTTAATGTACATTACGAGCCAGCTCTTTTACCCGTAGCTTTTAATTTATTTTGCGCTAATTTGCGGAATTTATGGAAAACGTCATTGCAAATTATATTACCAATAATGATGTTTTATATTATTTCGAAACTGATCTTTTAAAAGTAACTTTTTATTTTACGTTTCAATGCTAATCAATGAAAACTCGACTAGATTTTACAAATATAATTTGCTTTGTAACATTTTCGCAGTTGCTCACTACAAAAGTTGTTTTGTGGTCTCAAAAGCGGAGATCCGAAGAATTCATTTCAGAGATAAGACGCCGATATTTTTACTGCTATACGAGAACGCGTACAACTTCTTTCCAGGCAAGGAACTTTTACATGGAAGAATAGTTTTGTAAATATTGCTTAGGAGAATCAAATTATGGACACATCTTCATTCTTAATATTTCAGGAAATTGTGGGGATTTAGAAACAGTAATTTTCCGTTGCTTCTGGCTGTGTTCCTTTCTAGAAGAAGAGAAGTAACGTGAAAAATTAGATTAAAACAAAAGATTACGAGTTATATATTTCTCTTACCTCACTCGAGATAGGAAGAAAAACAATTTTTCCTCACGATGTTCAATGTGACTTTTGACTTATAAGAAAGCTGCAAATAACAACTCTACGTTGACAGGACCAAGATCTATGCTGCTCTGAGTTTGAATTTTGTTCCTCTAAGAATGTGAGTAAAGTGCGGGTTTTTGAGGCAGTTCTAATTAACCGTAAATGGAATAACCAAAGATTTTTCTAGATGGTAAAATGTGGCTTACCTTAATGAGTAGAAGGTAGCGCGGGATTCGTTGTACTGGCTTTATCATCAAGTCATCAAGGGTCAGTTTAATGTGATGCTGTCTTTGACAAACCTAAGGTTCAATTAAGACTGTTCAAAATCAATCCAACTTCGTATTCGTGGAGACTTTTTAGCATTCAAATATACAGGCCATGGGGCAGTTTTTATCCCCCAAAAGATAATCATAACCTCATAAATCAGGACCGCAAAGACAAGGGGTAATACGCTCTTTCTAATTCCAATTTTACGTCATACGCTCCTATGGCGACTGCAGTTCTATGATTGAGAAAAAGCGCATCTGGAAAATCTATAAAAATTAGACGTTTATACCTATACAGAACAAAATTTATGAATGTAAATAAATTGAATTTTCATTTTTGACTAGTTTATCAACCGTGGTTATTGAAATTGAATAAATGGAAGCACGAATGTTCAGTTAGACTACAATAATTATCTTAGCATAGTTTTTTTAATTTCATTGCTGACAGTAAAAAAGCCGGATGTCTTACGTCATTGACAACCCAGTGCCTTATACCCCAGCCAATCACAAATTTTTGTCATTATATCTATCGCATTTATGGGACCTGATAATTAGATATTTACAGACATTACAAGCGTCAATTGACACCGAAACAAACTACTTTCAGAGAAGTAGCTGCAACTTACTGAGCAATTAAAATGATTAAGTAATTTAAAAAAAAACTTGGAAACCAGCTAATAATTCAGAAAAATTTTCTTTTCAAACTTTCTCGAATTCAGAAACTTTTGATTCTGAGAACCTCAACCATTCCTGAGTTCTCTATGAATCCAAACTGAAAACCAAACTGGCACTGATATTGTTCTGAATCAGTACTGACATTCACTTACCCTTTGGTACGTGTAAAAAATCAATATTGACAATATTTCCCCTGGTGCTTGGGGTCAAATAATCGGCGCATCGATTCTGTTCCCCCCCCCCCACCCAAGTGCTTTTATGCCCCCCCATTGCAAAATATGTGGTGCTACATAAGAATTTATTATGTAAACAATAGCATGTGCACTTCGAGACGTAAAAGTTATGTGCCCTGGAAGCGAGGAGGGGGGGGCAGAATAGATCCTAATCTGCCCCCACTGAGTTGGGTTCACAAACAGATTGTGGCCCAAAAATCTTACCTCTATGTATTTTTGGAAACTGGTCTTTCCCATGCAGATGCTTTTGGCCTCCATTGTACGGTTGAACTTGCACATGAACTCAGAGTAAGCCTGCCGCAGATCAGTTTTAGAAAACTAAAATAATTCACAAAAAATGACCTTATTAGACTTAAGAAAGTGACAATACTTATGTTTAAAAACCGAATATTTCTCGACTGAGGTTCGGAGATCCCCCCCCCCCCCGATTGGATCAGTTTTTGGGTTGGTTCAACCTTCTCATTGCAGCACCCCACAGCTTTAATGGCCACAAATCCCCTGTCTACAAGTACCCAAAATAACCATAGTCGATTACTATTATTTCGCAGGGGATATAATGGGGGATCAGGCTTTTGTCTTGAGCCTATCTGTCAAAACGGATCATTTCAATTGTCCCCCTTAATTTGTTATAAACTCCCAGTTACAGAACAACTAAAACTGGGGGCACCAACTGCCAGTGATCCAGCCAAACTAAAATTTATTGCACCCAAAGGGGGGGGGGGGTAAAAATATTCTTTTCCATATTGCGTCTTCTCAATTTACACTAAGCGTAAACTGATACAGAAAAAAGAGCAAAAACCAAAGCTTTTTTGGCGCCATGGAAATTTGAAAGCCACTAAACAAAGATGAGAACGACAATTTCAGTCGAGATTTTTTTTGCCATAGAACGCTTTCCGATTTTGCTTAGTTTTAAATTAGGATGTAGCAAAACTGTGTTGGTCAATTTATGTAGAGGAAGCACCTCTAACCCGGACTTGAGCCTCAGAGCATTTCAGCGCTGAACCAGTACATTTCAATCACATAGAAAGTTAATTCAGTTCTGAAACATTGCATCTCCCGAATATTTTAAATTTCTTTACGTGCTGTTTTTCTTCATTTTGAATATATTGAAGTTATTGAGTTCGTCCAGGCTACATTTATCCTGTATAGTCTGATAATGACTACCTTGTTGGCGGGAATTAAACTGAACGCATTATTTTTCAAGAAGGAAATTTTGCTCAAAAATCAAGACTGTCCATTGTAAATTGTGACAAGAACAGAGTACTGGTCATCCCAAAAAAAACGAATGTCTCTAGACTGATTCAGCGCTTATTTGCTATGCCGCCAAACTCCAGGAAAGTACTCCCAATTTTTCCGGCTGTCAACCATTTCCCGCCAAATCACAGACAATTTGGTTTTCAACAAGTTCCATATATCTCCAAGCCGATCAATGAACATTTTTACCACACAAGCAGATTATTTTGAAGAAAAAGTTTTGGACGCAATCTTGAAATATCAAACCAAAAATTCGTCAAGAGTATTGCAGTTTTTGTTCCAAAAAAACGCCTTTAAATTTTTCGAAAGTTGATTCAAAAAATGTGTCGATTTAATTGTGGGCGAAAAAAGTATCCAGAAACTATCTTGCACAGTACTTTCCAAACCCAGTGCTTTCAAATGACAATTAAACAATTTTGTCTGATTAGCAAATCCTGTTTAGCTATTAGACCAGTAACTTACCAATTTATTTCCATATGAGGTATCCTAGTTCAAAACTAATGCCAAATTTGCAAACATTTGCAAATTTTCGCTCAACAATTTTCGCCATTATTGTAAAAATTTGCAAATTATCTTTTCACAAGGCCAAATTTGCAATCTTTTGCAAATTAATGTTAAGTTTGCTAAAATTTCAAACAATGGGCAGAGTTCGTTCCAGTCGAGCTCTACTTAATTTATGAATGTGAGTTTTGATAACCATTTTCCTAACCATTTCTCAGAGATTGCTTAGTTTAATTGAAAAATGTTCAAACTACACCTTGTAAACAATTTGTGTGGTAAAATCTCCCTATAAGGACAACTGCGAACTATAAGACACACAAATATTCTTTATAAATAATTGCAAATTTGACATTAAGTTAAAACTAGGGTATAACTTGAGACAAACAAAAATTAGAGCGATTTTCCTATAAAAAAAAATCAAATTTAGATTAATTTATAAACTTTGCAAGAGATTTGGGATTTTTGTACTTTTGGTTTACGACTGCTATGTGAAATTTCAAGTTGAATTGATTTATAGTTTAGTTAAACTTTAGTTTATTTTCAGCTGGGAATCGTCGTTCGTTCCAGCCATTTTCTCAATACATTTAATCCAGTTTACAAATTGAAAATTAGAGGGAGGATGAAGAAAATATTAGTCTTCTTAAGTACAGCTCATGCATTACCGGCCAAGAACTGCATATTTTACTTCAGGCGTATGAGTTAAATTTCGATTAATTTTTCAGATTAATTCTTGACCCAAACATTACTAACCGAAATTTCACCTAGAGCTCTTTCAGTTCTGAAATCTCTTTGTTCACAATTAAAAAGTAAGCCGTTGCGGTATTGGCTTACTTATCGTGAGATTTTTAGGATAAGTTTTTTGAATAAGAGTTCTTTTTTCTTGATATCTGAAATAATCCGATTGTCTTCCGGTGCATTATACTTTTAATAAGCTTATTCTTTTCTGCTTAGAGAGTGTAAAGGGTGTACAACAAACAATCAACTCCCATTCAGGAAGGTAGCAGATGTTTTCATGGAACACTAGATGCCCTCATTCACCCCTGTCCATATTCCAATTTCCTCCCACACCAGTACCCCTCTTAATGCATCATTCATGAAAAATCAAATTTAAACAATCTAAGAAGAGCGCAGCTAGTCATTTCATTATATATTTCAAAATTATCATATGTGACAAATGTGTTAAAAAAAATTTGTAGTCTCGTGTCAGATATCTGAAAAAAGTTTTGAAGTACTGTTTAAGGTTTTTTTAAAGTATTTTAAGTTTTGCGTCTGTTTTGCTACAATATCTCCATACTGATGTCAACCTCGAGAAACTTGCAGCACCAATACCATCAGTTTACAAGAATTTTCCATAATCTTTGTTCCGACCCACTTTAGTGGGGGAGGAACTATACATTCAAATGGGTTTTTTTGTTCAGTCAAATTTGGCCGATCGATATTTACTCATCGAGTGGTGATTGGTATAATTAGAAAGCCCGTACAGCGTAGAATATGGAATTGAAAGTGTTTTTTTTCTAGGCACTTATTGAGGTTCAATTATTTGTGAACAATGAAATGATATCCTTTGTTTTTGTTCCCATTTTACTCAAATTTTATCAACTTTTTGTTAAATATGCTATTTTTATTTTTGTAAATAATCTATACTTTTGTTAATATAATTGCTATTGATATTGACCAAAGACCCAGAGTAGGGTTTTGACTGTTTTCATCTGACAAAATCAGCATAAAAGATCAGATTTTTCAAAATTTTTAGCCTTTTTCATCAAAAAGGGAACCAAAAAACTAATTTATCATTTTTTTTCCATTTTTTACAGAGTAAATAAGTTTAAAATACAAAATTCAACTACTACCTAATCATTTTTTTGTCAAAATGAGACCCCATCATCATCAATTATGTATTAAGAGAGAGTTTCATGGTTTCTATTACTTCAACACAGTGTTTTCTTAAATTCGATTTGAATTCCTTTGTTTTGACCGCATTTGTTGTCATTTTTGCTATCTCATGACTAAGTATACAAAGAAAAATCCAGACAACTTCCCTCATTGAAATATTTGATCCAATGTAACGCTTTCAGTTGACAAATAATGGATCTGATGTGTTTGAATAAAAAAGTGTTAAAAAAATCTGTTTGCTATTGAATTTCGCTAATTATTTCGAATTTCTGTCAACCTATTGCTTAGTATCAGTAAAGACAGTACAAAAATAAACTTCTAGAGGGAATTTTTTCAATTACTGGCGTTACTGGAAAATTAACCATTTTGGAAGTTGTTTTGTTGATAGTTCTTATTGCTGTTTTTTATTATCTTTTTTGAATATCCCCCTTTGAAACAAGAATTTAATGCTACTCAAAATTTATTTAATTAAATATTCACATTCTTTCCAATTGAAAACTTATGGTGCTAAGGGCTTCAACAAGGTGGGTTTTTTTAACATTTTCTTGGAGTTTTGAGTACTCGTTTGTACTCTCCTGTCTGTACTTCTTAATTTGTTGCGTTAAGACTTAGGCTCCACAAATTTGAGCCACAATTAACATCTCATGAAGTTCAGAAGTCTGATTCCAGTAGAATTTTTTTTAGTTGAAAATTTATGTTTTTAACAGTTTATGAAAATACTTGTTAAAAAAAATGTTTTAGAATTTTGCAATTTCCGCGATTTTTTACTCAATTGTGATTTGCGGCATAGTCTTAAATAAAAGCAAAGCTTATATCTTATTTCTAGTAAATTTTGTTTTTTAATGGTGTTGCTTAGTTCTTTGAGCTTTTGACAAATCTTTTGTGAGAAGATTAACTAGTAATATTTTCTTTTAATGTGACCACTTTTGTGTTTCTCATGTTTTGTTTTTGTGTCTTACTACAATAACATTGAGGGTTTCTATAAAAAATAGTGATGAACATAGTTAATAATGTATAATGGCTTCAATGAGTAGCTCAATGTTTCAACAATTTTGAAACCGTTTTCTCCCAAGTTTCAACAGAATTGCTGATTATTAGAGGAGTCTGTAACTTTCCATTGTAGTTCTAGGACGAACTTTGGATAAGTGAGGTCTCAATAGTTCCTTGTATGAACACTTAACATAACCTATCCATTATGTTTAGCTAAGAGCCGATTTTTCACTTACATATTAATTTCAAAAATGAAAACTTTTTTTCAGATTTCCTTCTTTTGTTTTTTTTTTCTGACTACCTTTAACCTAGTCTATGCAAGGACCAGTCTCACATTTTATGGGAGAAAAACAGAATTTTGCTGATGCGAATTAAATGTTAATTGTTGTTTCATTTAGACTTTTGTCGGGTATTATTTATTGCCATTTTGACTTTTTTAGTAAGCCTTTGTAAAAGAAAAGTAAATATTGATTTTCGTCGTCATAAACAGATGTTATTGTTTAATTATTTGGTTGTTTACCTAGTCTTCTTCTAGCCTTATAAGTGGCATTTATCATTAGTTCTCCAGGGTAGCATTATTGAATTCATTTTCTCGCTAACGAATGCTCGCACCGGCTACGATGGATCTAAGTAAGTCTGTATCTAGTTTTTGTAGTTGACAGCTGATGGTTGATTTTGCCTCTTTTTATTCTTATTGTTCTTGATTCGATGCAAAGACTCATTAAGGAAAAGTGAAATCTGTTTTGAAGTAAAGTTCAAGTTGATTTTTTAGGTTTAGGTTTCATCTCAAGTATTTTGATTTTGTTAGAAATTTTTTTTTTAAATAGATTTTGAGTTAGACGGGAATGGATGTTTATTGACTTTTTTGCTTGTCTTATCTCCTAATCTTATTAATAGCAGGTTTCATCGGCGCTCCAATGCGGTAGTAAGTAATTCTTTCATCTTTTTGCGCTAATGCAAATTACTCATTAACCAATTATTTTCGAAGTGTATGTGTATTTTTGAAAGTTTTCTTTCTCTTCCTCATTTGGTCGACAATTAAGCGAAAAATATGAGCGGGATCTGAACACTATGTGCAAAGGCACATTACCTAGCCTCCTTGTTTCAGTCTAAAATCAACTCCATGCCGTTACTCGCAAAATTGTAAAGGTTTTTAGAATAAGCATTGCCATCGAATGGAACACTAAAAAACCCTAAATCAACAGGCTTTTCAGAATTCATATTATGAACTGACTGATGAATAAAGACGTTTGAATGGAAATCTATAGACAGCATGCGAGAAATTTGGTCAAATATTCTTAGAATTAGGTCTACTCTAGAACAGCTCTGTCATGACCCAGAGTACGCTCCTATGGGGTCGCCCCGGTAGGTAGAGAAGGGTCGCCCCGGAAGTAGTCCTAGAGAAGTGCACCACTGGGCCTGCACAAAAGCCTACCACAGTAGGCCTGCTCTGGGCTACTTAGGATATGGAGCACTTCATAGGTTCCATTTTTTTGCTTACAAGTAAAACAGTATTGAAAGCCGCGATAAAATCTTATATAAAATATGCTGATAGAGAAATAATGCTTTTTCCACTGCGAGCCAGATGTATAAAGAAGGAAGATAACAAACATATCTTGCCGTCTTTGTAAAACACAATGGCAGCCATTTTACCAATAGTCTCAACAAGACTTAGTCAATGCGTATTAACTTCGGACAGTATTTTGATTGTTTGATCCATGGAAAGCACCAGTGTAATGAATTAATTTTTCACGAAACAATTTCCAATCTTATCTTGCATCTCCTTTTTTTGATTAAAAAACTGATTACTCTGATCTTTTATCGTAACTTTCACATGTAAATCCAATCATTCTGATCATTTTCAAATGTAAACTTTTTTGCTGATTGAAATCTGATCAGTTTTTCTTACCACTTTGCACAAATGGCAAATTTGACTTCTAATCAGTCCGTTCAACTTCCGTTCAATTTTAGTATACAGATTTTTGCCAGTCTAGCTTGTACTAGTTGGTACGATTCTGCCTATAGCTACATGTTCTGGAATGTCTGGAGAACTTACAATGTCTAGAAGAAGTCGGCCGATGGCAAAGGACTCATGGCATCCAGCAACTCTGTTTGCTTCACTTGTTGATCCCGAGGAATTAACGGGAGACAGATTTAGAGGCTCCGCGACAGCGTCCGGCGTCTGTAAGTCTTGCTTCTGATCTTGTTTGCACTGTGACTGTGACTGCTGTAGCTGTTGTTGTTGATGGTTACTTTGATGTTGCTGTTGATGTTGCAGTTGTAACTGATCGAGGTGTTTCTGTTCTGCAGTCATGGCTTCTAGTCTCTCCAGCAACTGGCGATGAAGTGCCAGGATCTGCGGGAATTTGAACAGCATGTAATGCAGCAGGTGCTCCTCACAGATCTCTGTTCGGTTCTGTAGTGGCTTCAGACACACCTGAAACATAATAATATTATTAATAATAATAATAATAATAATAATAAAAATAATAATAATAATAATAATAATAATAATAATGATAATAATAATAATAATAATAATAATAATAATAATAACAATAATAATAATAATAATAATAATAATAATAATAATAATAATAATAATAATAATAATAAAATTAATAATAATAATAATAATAATAATAATAATAATAATAATAATGATAATAATAATAATAATAATAATAATAATAATAATAATAATAATAATCATAATAATAATAATAACAATAATAATAATAATAATAATAATAATAATAATAATCATACTAATAATAATAATAATAATAATAATAATAATAATAATAATAATAATAATAATAAAAGTAATAATAGTAATAATAATAACAATAATAATAATAATAATAATAATAATAATAATAATAATAATAATAATATTAATAATAATAATAATAATAATAATAACAATTTTAATAAAAATAATACAAATAATAATAATAATAGTAATAATAATGATAATAATAATAATAATACTAATAATAATAAAAAATAAAACTATTAATAATAATAAAAATAATAATAATAATAATAATAATAATAATAATAACAATGATAATAATAATAATAATTATAATAATAATAATAATAATATTAATAATAATAATAATAATAATATTAATAGTAATAGTAATAATAATATTAATAATAATAATAATAATAATAAAAATAACAATAATAATAATAATAATAATAATAATAATAATAAAAATAATAATAATAATAATAATAATAATAATAAACCGGGTCGAGGTGTCACCGCCCCACCATTCAACGCAAAATTATGTAAGATAAGTTGTGAACGCGGTGAAATTACATAAATCAGGCGGTGAATGCGGTGAAAATTTTATCGCCTGGTAGCGGTGAAATTACATAATTTCACCTCTGATTTTAGCATTAATGGAGAATAAGGGAAGAATTGTTAAGGAGAGTAAGGGAGGAATTGTTAGATTTAGGCCCCCCATAAAAATTTCACCGTTAAAAATGTAATTTCACCGGTATGAAACACAAATCTTACAAAAAATCACAGCGCCGGTCTTGCAGAAAGTAGAGTGAATTTGATTTATTTTCAAAACAAAAATAGGTGCAGTAAGTGAGCGATGGCGCAGTGGAAGATGCAATGCATGACAAGATGGAGATGAGAGGCTCGAACCCTTGTTCGGGCGGAGAAATGTAAGTTCACCGCTTACTATAGCCGTGAAATTGCATAATTTCACTGCGTTGCACAGCAAAATTATGTACGAAATTTGCGTTGAAAAAAAAACAACTTTTCACTGCTTATCTTACATACTTTTCCGATTTTTTCTTGACCCGATAATAAATTGTTCATTTGCTGTTTCCAAAATTACAACAAAAATACCCGTGTCTAATTTTTACCCCAGAAAAATGTAAGATTGTGGGGGGTAATCGTGGGAATTTTCAGAAAATTCCTCTGAAAACTCTAACATCTTTTTACATCTATATGGGGTTAATGGGGGTAGTTGGGGGTGATACCATGTTGCAAGAGTAGGGTGTAATTGTGGGGAAAAAACGATGAAAAAGTAGCGGGTAATTGGGGGTAAAGCTACGCATACATCATCTTATGCACCTTGGAAGCCCTAATCTTACATTGTTTTAGCCCCTTACACTCGAGGACCGGCAGTCTTGATCCTTCAACCTCTGTACCCTCAGCCAGTTCTCCTTAGCCTACAAACCATCAACGCTTGCCCAATTCTTGACGGTTCATTTATATGAATCTAATCCCCATTAACCCCAAATCTCTTTTATCTTACATCGTTTTACCCCCTAAAACTACCCCCTAATCCTACATCTTTTTGGGGGCAAATCTAGGGGGTAAAAATTCTCCCCATTACCCCACATTACTCATTAATCTTACTTCGTCACCAATTTTGGCGAACGCTCACTGAAACACGCACAACAACCCACTCATTCATCCACCTAACCCACCCATAAACGCACACACACACATACAAAATTGCGATGAATGGGATGCTTGGTTGTAAATATTGCATTTTCAACGTTGAATATGTCAGAAAAAAAATATTGTTACAAGATTCAAATAATAAGTAATAAGAAAATCCAGAAATAACTCAACCTCAAAATCAGCAAAATATTTTACTGTTGTTGAAGAGTTCAAAAGAATGTTTGACCGCTATCCACCTCTAATCTTTCAAAAAATCACAGCATTTATTTTATAGAAGTGAATCAAAAGATTGTGGTGCTGCGGTTATAATAGTGGCCTTCACAAGACTGGGGTCAAAAATCGATCAAAGTGACAACTTCTTGCTTTCTTGTAATATTTTGTTGGGGATACATAGTTAATGCAAAGATACATTTTAAAAATTTCTACGCTAGTCTGACCAAATTCTCAGTGAAAGCACGAAACAGGACACACACACACACACACACACACACACACACACACACACACACACACACACACACACACACACACTCATCCACATAAAACAAATGCTCACAACGACACGTAAAAACACACTTGCATATATGTTCCTTCCTGCTGTCCTTAATTTTTATATTACTTCGAAAAACAACACAGCTAATAAAACAGTTTTCATTTTCTTCGGAGACATTAAAGTGAATTTCAATCAAAAGAAATTTTCCGAGAAATACATCAGTGCAGTTACCAGTGGAAAGATATACAAGTTTTGAGAAAATTATTTTTTGAGAGCAGAAATCTACGATGTTTAACGAGATTATTTATCAGTAAACAGAAAAGACTTGATTCATCTTGACTTTCAGTTCGGGAAAATATAAAGTAGTAATGTCGCTAAAAATCATGTTTGACATTAAAATTATTGTTGTGTATTTGACTAAGGCGGATAATTTTTGAAAGACTTGCAGTGAAAACATTGAACGTGGTGCAAAAAAAATTTGTAGCTGTGTTAAAATTGGGCGTTAAAATGATTGCATTGCTCACTAAAAAAAACATGCAAACATGGCATTACATCTGAACCAGTGAAGATCTTGATACATCGGTAAGAAATCATCCAGAGTTATGCAAACTGGCGAAATCCTCGTCGAGATCTCATTAAATAGGACATTTTACCTCAATATCATTACAGCATGAACCGACTCAGCACTAAAATCTAGCTTATAAATATCTAGTGTGGCATCCCTATGTTCTCAAGCATGGAGTTCTCGCTAAGAGTAAAAACAATTCAGTTACTTAAGTGTCTGTTAATTATGGACTTATTTGGAAAATGATGTTCAGTTCTCACCCAAACTAAGTAGTGAAGAGATGACACATAAGATCTTTCAGTGTCCAGAAGAGTGGATATGATGAAACGGATCTTCTCCTGAAACAGTCAAATCAAGTCAAATTAGTTCATTTTAATATATTTTTAAAAAATTCACAGCACATAGTACATTGAATGAAAACATCAATTCATGTAGATCCAGTTTTATTCAAGCTACAATTAGAGCACTAATAACTTGTTCACAGCTAACTAACCATAGACGTTAAAAATACTGCAATAACTACTACGAAAGCTGTATCGATTGACAAAGACTATTGTTAATATCGGTTTCAATCGGTACTGTGAAAAAAACGATCTATACAAAATTTCTTTTTAAGCTGAAATCCGAGTTTGAGAAGTCGACCAAACCAAAGGACAAATAAAATTGTGGAGAGCGATTTTTCCTAATGACAGGGTCGCTGCCACAAAAACCCAATGTGACCCAATTTTTTTTTATTCAACCCACGGTCGTGTCTTTGGCGATATCGCTCAGTCGACTACTGTCTTTTCATCTATCCGCCTATCAACTGGGAATGTGAATTAAATTTTAGGCTGCTTTCTTTCAAGCAAGTAGACAAAACAACAAGGAGGCTCGCTGATCTATACTTTTGGTATAAACGTCTAGAAAATGAGGAACAGATAGAAAAACCCCAAAAATTTTCTTCAAGAAAATGTGTAACAAAAAATCGCTTCCAAAGCAAATAACTCAGTGGAGTAAGAAATACCGCATTAGACTGATGAACTCACCAATTTCTTTAAAAAAGCAAGTCAAGACGAACAACAAAATCAAACAACAAAAGCAACAAATATTAATTATATGCAAAACATTACTTTTTGGAAAAAAAGAATAAAACTTATTAACAACATCAAAGAAGCGTCAGCTAAAAATAAAACTAATCCAAACAACTTGTACTACACTAGAAAAGATATGGAACGACTCCAAGATAAGGCTCGGCAGCAGCTAGACAAAAAACAATAAAAAACAGTAGTGAAAAGTTGGCTATCATTTAATAAAAAAATTAAATTCAAGGTAATGAAAACCATTAAAAAACAAATGAAAACATCCAACATGTTTATGAATGATCACATACGCTTCTACAGGAGGGCATTAAGACATGCCATCAGTCGAGGCCTTAAAGCCATATTTTGCCCCTCAAAATACGTTCATTTGAGCCTTCCTCGAACGCCAATAATGTGGTATGCAACCTCTCAGTAATATGAAGAGGTAATAAGTAGACAAAAATAGAAAAAAATTGCAAATTTTCGCAGCATTTTGTATTTTTTGGAAACAATTATTTCTAAAGTCATGAAATCCATTAGGTACAGAATTTAACATTTAAATAAGTTTGTTTTTTCGTCGAAAACGAAAGATTGAGACCTCTAATTATTCAGTGAACGCCTTACATCTAAAAAAAACCGCCAAATAAAAACAAAAAACAAAAACTAATAACTAATTTACTTTTTTGCAAAAAACTCGCGTCTGAGCCAGTAAATTTATAACGAAATCTTTAAGAACATTAAAGTTTATTTATTTGCACTATCCCTTGGCAACCAAAATGTCATATGTGTCCTGTGATTAATGAGACAAATAGACAAGAAAGAACAAAAATGCGAAGTTAGAATGTTCTTTTTTATTTTTGAAAACAATTGTTTTCAAGGTCATCAAGGCCATCAGCTACCTACTGAAATCAGAATATTTAAGCTCAATTTCACCTTCAAAAGAGCCATTGTCCGGGAAACTTCATGCGACTAAAAAACAAAGTGAAAACAAGAGCTAAGGACCAATGTAAAAATTTTATTTAAATTCTTCGAGAAAGGGGAGTCGAAGCCGTTAGAAACATAATCTATGCCTTTAAAGACGTTCATACGTTCAATTTTTCCGTATTTTGATCGCCAATAAAGAATTATGTCAAATGTTAATAATGTGATAATGTGAAAAATAAAAAAAAAACGTGAAAATTTAGCCGATGCCTAAAAATAAAAAACAGTGTGAAATTTAGTACTATAAAAGCCAGAAAATTGCACAAAAGACTCAATTTTACTTCAGAAGAAAAAAAAAGAGGAAGAAGTGTTTTTTTGTGTGGGTGTGAGTTGGCGTGTTTGTGCATGTGCATGTTTTTATTTGTATTTAAGAGCGTGTTTTGCGTTTGTGTGTGTGAGTGCACAAATGCTTGTGCGCGGGTGTCTGTGTGTAAACGTTTGTGGGTAATTGACAAAAAACTCTTAAAATCATACAATTTTTTTAATTCAAATTTGCAATTGCGTGTGTATGTGTGTATGTATGTGTGTGTGAAAAAAGTGGTAGGTATAATTTTTAATTTGAGACCATTTTCCCAATTCAGTTCTGCAGATGTGAGGGTGTGCAGCAGCTGTCAAAAGAATTCCGTGAAAACATTTATTGGCCACGCAATGAGGGTGTTGGAATTGACTTTGTGAGGAAAAGAAAACAAATGGGGGGGGACAAACAGCAAAACAATAGGAAATCAACAACAGCTACCGGATACAATGGCCTTCTTTCTATAACTCAGAAAAGCTGGTTCAAAAAAACAGTATTGAACAGTAAAAGACGTGTTACTATGTCTTGCACTTCAATTATTCTTGAGCAATAAATTGTTGCTGTGTCTTATGTTGAAATTTGTTCATGAGCAGTATCCTACTTGTTACTAGGCCCTCTTTCTACAAATTACTTGAGCTCATTTTAACTGTCACTGTCCCAGCATCTGGTGTTAGAACTTTTGACTACATAGAAAAAATCCTAACTTTTTTTTAAAAATCGGACTTTTTTTGCGTAAAAGGTCCTAGGCATGTATCTTTGCCTTTGATTTTTTTCCTATCGGTTTTAACAGTTTAAAAAAAAATTCCCTTGTTGAGTGACCTTTACTAAATCTCGTGCAATCGGAAATTGAGAAACAAAGCTTTTTAATTCGTTATAGACTGAATTGTTAAAGCAACGGCAAAAATATGGTGGATATGCAGATTAAGAAACAAACTTCCGCAAATAAATAATTGTCAAAAATATGAGAGCAGCTCAGAGAAGAAGAAGACAACTTATTGAATGCAAAACACACTTTTTTGTGTCTAAGAGTTTTCCAGAGACAAAATCAAAACTTTGGAAATTTAATTGTTTGCTAAGTATTGGTGTTTCATACCCTCATTTTCTGTGCAAAGACAAAAAGCTTTATTATCTGCACATATTATTTTTTGCTGTTCTTTGATATGGTTTCCGTGACATAGTCTTTGGTTTATATAAAACAGAAGATTTCCAAAAACTAATTTTTATTCCAAAATGCAAATATGCAATGTTTCATTTTTTGAATAACTAATCAATTTTAACCCTCTTGGACTTTTCCGACATTGACCCCCTCTTTTATTAACCCAATTCCTCCTCTATAATTATTAGATTTTACCTTGTTAATTATCAGGCAAACGCACCCAAACAATTTTTAGTCGTTATCACACTTGGTCCAGATTTTGATCAGTGACTGCATCCGTCTAATAAAAGCGCATTTCACCCCCCCCCCCCCCCGTTAGTTTTTAATTATCTGATCGTTAACCCAGGACGCCACTTGGGTGTTGGAGTTGATCAAAGTTTCGTTGACTCACAGCCGGAATTTATAGGCAATAGCAAACAAAGCAAAATATTTCTATGGTGTATATCAATGGCGTATATACTAAAACAATTAATTAATCATCTCAAATAATAATTAAATTTATGAAATGACAATGATAGCATATTAAATTTCAAGCCGCAGCCATGAGAAATGTACATGCCAATTACACTTAGAGTATTCTACAGTAATGCGGCTAATAATGAACACTAAAGAGTCTACAACTTACTGATTGCTCGCATCCGACCTTTAGCAACAAAATTGAATAATCAAAAATCTTTTGAGGAAACAAGTCAAGTGCCATATCTAGGGGTGTAAGGTTTTCCAATTTTCTTGCTAATTTAACAGGAGTGAAGGGATCTTGTTAGTGGAAGAATCGTCTTTTTGCAATTTGGAGATAATGGACTAAATTTTTTGGGCTACGCCAGGAAGCAAGTCTTATCGCAATATGTGCATACCGTGCGTTTTGTGTTTCTCCAGACGCTAAGCTTCCCGAGTAAAAAATAAATACTTATATTGGAAAATCGTTCAAGTATCTTACAGACAAATTATTAAACACGCAGAGTAGTCTCATAAAATCATTAACACATTTAAAACATCAATTTAATTTTAAACACATGAGACTCTCGAAACATTAAATTTGTCTGACACGATCTTAGAAGAACTGTTTTTAGATCTTTAAGAGCAGTCTACATGTACCAATTTTTCAAATAAATTTACTCGTTCTTATTTCCAGATTTCACCTTTCCTATATTAATGGATTGTGCGTGTGAAACGTACTTTCAAACTTTGTGGACGAAAAGGCGGTTCCTTATATCGAAATTCTTGTCAGCGTTTTCCACGTTTAAACTGTAAGTTGAAAAGTGAAAACTGCTTTTCACCGCAACATAAGTTTGACGGAAAAGCGTTCCGCAAAGATTTGTGCTGCAGATTAATTGCAGCGTAATCGCTCATTTTAGGGATCTTAAAACATTAAATTAAAAAAAATGAGCGGCAAAAGGATTAAAATTTTATGAGATGCCCTTGCAGCCGAACATTAGTACTTTTAACATTTATTTGATCCTATTTTTCTCTTTAAAGGCTTTTAATAGCTTTGTGGGAATTTCTCGAAATTTAAGCGCTATCCGCATTTAATGGAAGTCAGCAACATAAAGCGCCAGCCTCAATCTTTGGAAGTAATTTTAGTTCGGTAGTTTTAATTAACAATTTTAATATTTTTAGAAGGGATTTTAATTTAAATAATGAGTGCTCGTAATGACGTAATTTTTCTTCATATCGCCGAAAAAACATTTTGAGCGAACAATATGTGTATATAGGTTAAAACCATTCGCCGACTTTAACAAATGATTCGAAAAATAAACATAAGGCGTAAAGATGTCCTGTCAAGCAAATGTCAAGTTAGTGCAAGACCTAAGCTTTAAATTATTAGTACAATCTTATGTTGTGACCTAGTGCTCATTAATAATCAGAATACTGAAATTCGTTTGACGCACGCTCTTTAATTTGACATTGATCAAATGGAAAATTTTCAAGCAAGTGATCAGCTTCCTAAATTTTTTATAATTTCTAATCGAAGATTTTTTTTCAGTCCGAGGTTGACTTAATCTTTTTATTTTTGATTATAAGTCTGTCATTATCATCTATACTATCTGGTTGGGTTTTAAAATCATTTGTTTACTTGTTGATTCATTTAGCCAGCCAATAAATTTTCACCAGTATTTCAAACTGTCAACTTTTGATATAAACATGGATTTAACAATTTGTTTTGCCGAGATTGAGGTTCCAACCCGGAGGTTGGTGGCAGAGCAAATCAGCGCTGAATCAGTCTAAAGACATTCTGTTTTTTAGGATGACAAGTACTATGTTCATGTCACTATTTACGCGGGCCAGTCTGATTTTTGAGTAATATTTACTTCGTGAAAAATAATATGTTTAGCTTAACTCCCGCCAACAAGGTTTGCTTTATATGCGATTCGAACTTCCGCGTGGGTACTTGTAACAATTAATTTGTGTAGCGAGTCGTAACCACTAGACTAAATAGGCTTTGTATTAATTGCCTACGAATCAGATTAAATATAAATAGTGTGTATACTGCTATAGTAATTACTAGATATAAGCTACAAAAGTATGACAATACTCTGCTCAGACTTAATTTTGGGGTATGAGTAATTTGCAGACTGTACAGGATAAGTTTAGCGTGGGCGAACTTTATCACCTCATTTAATCATAATGAAGAAATACTGCACATAAAGAAACTTAAAATAATCTGGAGATACAATATTTCAGAATTGAATTAAGTTTTTACTCTTGACCCAGTCCGGGAATCAAAATGAGGTCCAGATTGAGGATGAGTACATGAGAAGGAGGTCGTGCGAGTTCAAAATTTCATAGTCTGGAAACATATAGAAACAGGAATGTGTGCTGAACTGCTCTAGAAAACCTGGCCACGAACGCATAAAGTTCTGGTAAACGCGAGAAAGAATGGGAATTAGCGCACGAAAGTCAGGACATCAACGCTTAAAAGTCTTGTGAAAGGACGAATATTTAGACATGAAGGCAAAAAAAACTATTGACATGAAGTCCCCAATTTTTGGACAATAAGCAACAGAGTCTGAACATGGAAAGACAAAAGTCCGATAGGCACATGAAAGTCTGCCGATCGAACGAAGGTCTGGATATAAGCCACTTTTGACTGGAGCAGTCCGAACATAAACATTTGCCATTTGAGACCGCCTGGACGTACTTGATTTCGGTCTGGGACCTCAGCTTGCAGCTCAAAAGGTTATCATGTTCTTAAAATATGAACAAAATTTGTAGTGCTGGTCACAAAAACAAATAGGGAATCCTGAATTGTGCTTTGCATGATTTCATTCCACGAACAATTGTTCTGGATTTGAATATAATTTGAAATTTCACCGTGCTAAATTTAATTTTTATAAAGATGTCCCGACTAAAGTTTAGGATTTTCAAAATAAAGAGAAAGAAAGTGGCGGCAGTTTTTATCTTAATCGCTAAATCAATTTTATAATTCCGTCAACAGTTTTCAATTGTTTAGTGGGCCTTATTAATTTATTTTGTTGGCTTTCAGCTGCTCAATCGTTATCGCAACATGACTTTCATATAGACAATTAACTGAGATAGCTGTTTCCTATTTTTAGAAAATTCGATAAACTTACTCTATTTCACGAATTATGTAAAATTGTGTTAGCTCAATATGTCTAAAAGATCGCTAGATTCAAATATCCAGCGCAAATCCAACGGAGAGAAGTGACATAATGATAAAAAACAGAATGAGTACCTGAGATGTATAAGTTTTAGTGGAGTCAACACACGCACGAATCATCAAAGTATCACTCGGTTCATTGACTGGAATTTCACCAGTCAACTTGTTTTTCTCCATCTCAAACTTCCGAAAACTGTTAGATCTGAAGTCCCGAAAAGAGCTAGCGTGTCGCTTGGGTTGACGAGCGGGTCTGCCAAAGTTACTGGGTTTTCGAAAACTTTTTCTCTTGATGCTCGAAGTTGCGGTAAGAGCCCAGACCGAGTCTGGTTTCCGACTTGTGGCAACCTCTTCGTCTTTTGAAGAGTTGTTCTCAGTGGCGTTGGGCTCTCGTGTCTCGGTAACTTGGCCACTTTTGTCGACAGTCGGAGGGCTGCTCCTACTGCTCAAGTTTGAGTCCACTGATTGCAGTAATGATTTAGTTCGTTTCCCCACAAGAGACCTTTTCAAGTCATATGTTATCTTCTCAAATGCGCTTTTCTCCTTCGACCCTAAATATTGGACGGGTTTCAAAGTTTTACACCATTTTTTTCATTGCGCCGCTAACAGTATATATTTCAATAAATAGTAACTGGAACTCGGTTTCGAAAAAAAACCAAGAAGAAAAAAAAACATAGGAAATTTAGATGGGAAATAAACCCCCAAGGAAATAAGCCCCCACGGAATTAACCCCCCACCTGACTATTAATGAGCTGCGCTATTAAGACAATGATATCAACTATCGAGGAAAAGCAATGCGACAACTCAAGTATATTTAACGGCGAAAAATTACGATTTGCGGTATTATGTCAGCCGTTAAGTATGCGCATTTAATTTTTTTTTCAAAATTGAGCTACATGGGGGATAATGTCTCTCGGTTTAGACGGTTTTCAAAAATTGTGCAAATAAACCGCTGCAAATATCTATGGATCTTCAAAAAAACTTTATAATTCGTTTAATGCATTATTGGCCAATTACCGCTCTTGATAGACAGTTAGGTGGTCAATGGTGCGAATAGGAAACGAAAACTTTATCGTAAAAACCACTACCATGTCAATTTTCAATTATTTTTTTACAAAATTATTGAAATGAGACTGTTCCCCAGAATAATAAGAGCACATCCAACTATTATTGTGTATTTGTTATAGGTTACAACCATTTGGTATGAAACTGTAATTTTCAAGGATTTATGAATATCGTATCAAAATAGCGATTTCTCTTCTGGCATTATCAATTTTTCAACGAGTTTAATCGTCAAGTTTGCTTCGACGCTCCATAAAGCGTTAATATGTTTTTGGCCGATACCATGAGCCAGATTTGAAGGCAAAATTGTTTAAAGGATGGAACAAAAATTTACAATCGAAGACAAAAAGAAATACTAAAATTGGACAGAAAAAAAGCTGTTGAAAAATGCTTTTGAAAAATTCAAATATTCAAAATGAAAAATTCAATTCTTCAAATAATTTCATAGTCAAGTTTGCTTCGACGCTCCATACAACGTTCATTTGTTTTGGCCGAACGCATGAGCCAGATTTGAGAACAAAATTGTTTAAAGTATGGAACAAAAATTGATAATCGGAGACAAAAAGAAATGATAAAAATTGACACAGAAAACTGTTAAAAAAAGCCGAATTCTTGTTCACATTCTCCGCTTCTCAATTTGATTTTGATTAATTGGACATTGACAACAATTGACTCGCGCGTCAAATTTTTTTGATGCCCCCTTTTATTATTTGTTCCAGTCAGTACTTATCAGTACAGTTTACGTATCTTGGGTCATGCTAAACCACAACGCCTAATGAATCAAAACATATCTCTTGAGAAAAATAACTAGTCGTTCAGTTTGTTTCAATGTGCTTTTTGAGCTTGAAATGCAGCAAAAACGAAAATTAAGGTAAATTTGCCTTAAAAGTGTTCAGGTTATTTTTTACATGAAATCAAACTAAGCTGCAGTTAAGGTTATATTTACCTTTTTTATATCTTAACAATTCTTTCTTAAATTTTTCAAGGTAAAATTATCTTAGCGTGATTTATTACGTGAACTGCATCAAATTATTTGTCTCAAAAAATATATCTCTGCATAGTTTTTGAACATCAATTTTTGCATCTTCCAATTTCTGTTCACCCATATTCTGTTCTTCTGTATTTTTGTACACATTCTCCGCTGGACAATTTTTTTTCTATTAACTTGAATTATTCACTTCTTCAAAGGGATCAATAGTCAAGTTTGCTTCGACGCTCCATACAACGTTAATTTGTTTTGGCCGAACACATGAGCCAGATTGGAAGACAAAACTGTTTGAAAAAAAATTGACAAAGAAGAGACACTAAAATTTGACAGAAAAACAAGCCGTTGAAAAATGTCATTTTTTTCTCATTTTCCGCTGCACATTTTAATTTCAATGAATTTGGACTCTGACAACAAATGATTCGCGCGTCAAATTTTTTTGATGCCTATTTTATTATTTGTTCCATTCATTACTTATCAGTACAGTTTACGTATCTTTGGTCAAGCTAAACCAAAACAAATAGTGAATCAAAACATAACTCTTGGGAAAAGTAACTAGTCATTCAGGTTGTTTTAATGAGCTTTTTTGAGCTTGATATGCTGCAAAAACGAAATTTACGGTAAATTTGCTTAAACTGGTTCAAGTATTTTTTTACATGAATTCAAACTAAGGTGCAGTTAAGGTTATATTTACCTTTCTTATATTTTAACAAATTTCTCTCAATATTCTCAAGGTAAATCAGTTTTAGCATGATTTTTTACGTGCACTGCATCAAATTATTTGTCTCAAAAATTAAATCTCTGCTAACTTTTTAAACATAAAATTTTGCATCTTCCAATTTCTGCTCACCCATATTCTGTTCTTCTGAATTTTTGTTCACATTCTCCGCTGGACAATTTTATTTCTATTAACTTGAATTAATCACTTCTTCAATGAGAATAATAGTCAAGTTTGCTTTGATGGTCCATACAACGTTAATCTGTTTTTGGCTGAAAGCATGAGCCAGATTTGAAGACAAAAATTGTTTAAAGTATGGAATAAATGTTGACAATCGGAGACAAAAAGAAATACTAAAATTTGACAGAAAAAAAGCTGTTGAAAATTTCTAACTTTTTGTTCACATTCTCCTCTGCACACTTTTAATTTGATTAAAATGAACTATTCAATTCTCCAAAGTCTTTAATTGTTAAGTTTGCTTCGAAGCTCCATTTAACGTTCATTTGTTTTGGCCGAACGCATGACCCAGACTGGAAGACAACATTGTTTAAAGTATGTAACAAAAATTGATACTCGGACACAAAAAGAAATAAAAAAATTTGACAGAAACAAAACCTGTTGAAAAATGCTAATTTTTGTTTGCATTCTCCGCTGCAGAGTTTTATTTTGATTAACTTGAATTGTTCAGTTCTTCATACAATTTAATTGTTAAGTTTGTTTTGACGCTCCATACAACGTTAATTTGTTCTGACCGAACTCATGAGCCATATTTGATGACAATATTGTTTAAAATATGGAACAAAAAATGTCGAAGAAGAGACACTAAAATTTGACAGAAAAACAAGCTGTTGAAAATTGCCAAATTTTTTCACATTTTCCGCTGCACAATTTTATTTCAATTATATTGAAATATTCGACTCTTCAAAGAGTTTAATCGTCAAATTTGCTTGGACGCTCCATACTACCGTAATTGGTTTTTGCAGAACGCATGAGCCAGATTTGAGGACAAAATTGATAATCGGAAGACAAAATTGTATACAAAATAAGTATTGACGAAGAAAACAGTTGAAAAAAGCCAAATTTTTGATCACATTCACCGCTGCACATTTTGATTTCAATTAATTTGGACTTTGACAGCAAATGATACGAGCGTCAAATTTTTTTTGAAGCCCCATTTCATTATTTGTTCCATTCATTACTTATCAATACAGTTTACGTATCTTTGGTCAAGCTAAACCAAAACGAATAGTGAATCAAAGCATATCTCTTGGGAAAAGTAACTAGTCATTCAGTTTGTTTCAATATATTTTTTGAGCTTGATATGCTGCAAAAACAAATTTTAAGCTAAATTTGCTTAAAATAGTTCAAGTATATTTTTACATAAACTCAAACTAAGGTGCAGTTTAGGTTATATTTACCTTTCTCATATTTTAACAAAATTCTCTTAATATTCTCAAGGTAAAACAATTTTAGCATGATTTTTTACGTGCACTGCATCAAATTATTTGTCTCAAAATTTATATCTCTGCTAAGTTGTTAAACAACAAAATTTGCATCTTCCAATTTCTGTTCACCCATGTTCTGTTCTTCTGAATTTTTGTTCACATTCTCCGCTGGCCAATTTTATTTCTGTTAACTTGAATTATTCACTTCTTCAAAATGTTTAATAGTCATGTTTGCTTTGAGGCTCCAAACAGCGTTAATTTGTTTTTGGCAGAACGCATGAGCCAGATTTGAAGACAAAATTGTTTAAAATGTGGACAAAAAATTGAGAATCGGAGACAAAAAGAAATACTAAAATTTGACAGAAAAAAAAAGCTGTTGAAAATTTCCAACTTTTTGTTCACATTCTCCGCTGCACACTTTTATTTTGATTAACTTGAACTATTCCGTTCTCCAAAGTCTTTAATCGTCAAATTTTCTTCGACGCTCCATACAAGGTTAATTTGTTTTGGCCGAACGCAAGGCCAGATTGGAAGACAACATTGTTTAAAGTAGTATGGAACAAAAATTGATACTCGGACACGAAAAGAAATAATAAAATTTGACAGAAACAAAAACTGTTGAAAAATGCTAACTTTTTGTTTGCATTCTTCGCTTTACAGTTTTATTTTGATTAACTTGAATTGTTCAATTCTTCATACAATCTAATTGTCAAGTTTGCTTCGACGCTCCATACAACGTTAATTTGTTTTGACCGAACTCATGAGCCAGATTTGAGGACAATTTTGTTTAAAATATGGAACAAAAAATGACAAAGAAGAGACACTAAAATTTGACAGAAAAACAAGCTGTTGAAAAATGCCAAATTTTTTCACATTTTCCGCTGCACAATTTTATTTCAATTCTATTGAATTATTCGACTCTTCAAAGAGTTTAATCGTCAAATTTGCTTGGACGCTCCATACAACGCTAATTGGTTTTCGCCGAACGCATGAGCCAGATTTGAAGACAAAATTGATAATCGGAAGACAAAATTGTTTAAAAATTGGAACAAAATTTCATAGTCGGAGACAAAAGAAAAAATAAGTATTGACAAAGAAAACAGTTGAAAAAAGCCGAATTTTTGTCCACATTCACCGCTGCACACTTTGATTTCAGTTAATTTGGACTTTGACAACTAATGATTCGCGGGTCAAGTTTTTTTGATGCCCCATTTTATTATTTGTTCCATTCATTACTTATCAGTACAGTTTACGTATCTTGGTCATGCTAAACCACAACGCCAAATGAATCAAAACATATCTCTTGAGAAAAATAACTAGTCGTTCAGTTTGTTTCAATGTGCTTTTTGAGCTTGAAATGCTACAAAAACGAAAGTTAAGGATAACTTGCCTTAAAAAGGTTCAGATTATTTTTTAAATGAAATCAAACTAAGTTGCATTTAAGGTTATGTTTATCTTTTTTATAACTTAACAAAAACTTCCCTTAACTTTTTCAAGGTAAAATTGTCTTAGCATGATTTATTACGTGCACTGCAGCAAATTAATTGTCTCAAAATATATATCTCTGCTAAGTTTTTAAACATCAATTTTCGCATCTTCCAATTTCTGCTAAAAACGCAAATTCTGCTATGCGTCATGATAGAATACTTTTAAAAAACTTCAAATTTTTAAAACACCTAGGTACTGCTCTACACTGTTGTCGCGCTCTATTCTATTAAAAAATAAAATTAATTTTGAAATAGTTCTCTGTCACCGTGTCTGAAATGTCAACTATTACTAATTTTGAAGCTCTTCAAAATTCAATGTTAGGTTGACGCTCTAATTGTTTTAAGTTCACGAATGGTTGCAATGATTGCTTTTCGAAGTTTAATAATAATAATTGCACATTTTTCTATGAAAATTAGATCATAATTTAGGGCGATTTTGAAAAAAAAGCAGAGGTTTAAAATTGTTATAAAAGTATCGCTAGCTGAGCAGAACTGAGAATATGAGAACTGGAATTAGATTGTGGGATGTTGGTTGACAAGCATTTTGCCTTTTCGACCCGTAAGCAGTAAAATGAAGATATTTTTTCAAAACAAACATCAACGAGGAGCCTCGGTAATGTGCGTTTGCACATAAATTTCCGAACCGCTCATCCGCATTTTTGGCATAAATGTCTACCAAATGAGGTACAGATCGAAAACCCCCAAAAGATTGCCTCCAACGCAAATAACTCAGTGGAGATAAAAACAAATTCTGCATTAAATTGATGAGATTAGCCATTGTTAAGAAAGCAAGTCAAGACGAAGAACATAATCAAACAACAATAACAACAGACATTAATTACATCCAAAACTTTGTCCATTTTAAAAAAAATTAATAACAAGGTCAAAATAGCTTTAGATAAAACCCAAACTAAACGAAATAACTTGTGCTACATTAGAAAAGATATGGATTGACTCCATAATAAGGCTTGGTAACAATTAGCCAACAAGGAACAAAAAAAACAGCAAAGTTAAAAAATTTGCTAATATTTTCAAAACAATTAATTTCAAAGTTATGAAAACCATTGAAAGCAATTGAAAACATTCAGCATGCTTATGATCAAAAACGCTTCAATAGAAGAGCATTTAAGCCGGTCAATATTCAAATTTTTATGCGGTTACAAAAAAAAACGACAAATAGAGACAACAAACAAAAATTCAATTAAAACTTGCCAGAACACGCTGTAGAACCTATTAAACCATGTTTTGCTCCTCAAAAATTGTTTATTTGAGCTTTTTTTGAACCCACGCTAATATTTTGGTACGCGACCTCTCATTAATGAGACTAGGCAACAAGTAGAAAAAAAAAGAGAAAAAGAGGAGCAAAGTTATGTAAAACTTTTGTATTTTTCGGAAATAATTATTTTCAAAGTCATGAAAGCCATTAGCTGCAAAATGGAAAATTAAATAGGTTCGTTTATTCGTCCAAGGGAAGCATTTGAGATATGCAATTATCAGATTATATGTCTGACGTCGACAAAGAGAACGTCAAATAAAGACAAAAATCATTAATTAGTTTACTTTTTTTTGCAAAAAACCTAACTTTTAAAAACAATTGATTTTGTACAATTGCAACTTCCATCGACGACAATGATGTCAAACGTGATCTGTAATAATCGAGAGTAAGTAACAAATAGATTAAAAAGAAAAAACATGTGAAGTTAACTATTGTTTTTTTGTAAACAACTGTTTTCAAAGTCATGAAAGCCATCAGCTATTTCCTCAACTCGAAAAAAAAGAATCTTTTATTTTTCCATAAAAAACAAATGTGACCTGTCATTGTCCAAGAAATTTCATACAACTAAAAAGAAAGAGTAAAAAACGACAGGTAAAGACAAATTAACAAAAACAAATAAAGTCTTTGAGAAAGGGGTGTCGAAGGCGTTAAACTATAATCTATACCTTTGAAGATTTTTATACATGCAATTGTGCCTTCTTTTTAACGCCAATTTTGTAATGTTAAAATAGTCAATAACGTGGTAATGTGGCAAATTAAGAAAAAAAAACGTGAAAATTGGGACAATGCCTAAAAATAAAAAAATGTGAAATCTAGTAGTATCAAAGTCAGAAAACAAAATTTAACGCGTAAAAGCGCCTAAATGGATTAAATTTTAATTTAGTAACAAGAAGAGGAAGAATGGGAATTATTTCCTTGCTAACACAGAGCCACAAGTTGACCAAATTAAGAGAAAATTATAGTCAAAGTTCAATAAGCAATAGTTTATAAAAATATCAAAAAATTTATAGAAGAAGAAAATACCATAACTTTCCATTAAAAAACTCAATACATTTACTTGGAAAAGCTTAGGAAGCCAAGTGGATCTATCAACAGTGAGCTTTGGCTTCAGTTGTTTTTTCCTTGATTAACAAAGAAAGGTCAAATTTTTTTTTTTAAAAGACCGACTGATTACAATTTGAATTATATTTGGGTTGTAACAGTCCAAGATACAGCCAACATCGTTTTTGTTTTTATGTTTGTCCATTAAAAACACTCACCTGCTTCGAATGTTATAGACCTAGATAATTTTTTAGTGAAAACATCAAAAAGAAATGCTGCGTTTTTGATAATCATAGAGTAAAGTTAGCAAAGAACGGCAAAATTTAATTTCCAGACTACCCTCGAAGGAAGTGGAAATACAAGTAGCTCTCCATATATTTTACAAAGATTGTGCTAGTTGTTTTGGGTGTGTACTACCGGCAAATTTAATCAAAGTGAACTAAAAAGTTTATTTCGGGCAACTTTTGATGAAAAATTCTGAACGAAGTATTTAGCCAAAATTTTGCCAAAAAAATGAATCAAAGCTAGTCAACAATACTTTTTTGTATTAAAAAATAAAATCAAGAGTACTATTCTGAACAATTTTTGCATATTTTTGCAAAATTTACGAATTTTTAGGCGAAAATTCCGGAAAAAGCGAATAAAAATGGCACAAATGGCTCTAACTTTCACAATAGTTTAAACCACGATAACTAATAGAAAACCAATTTCAAAAAACCTTTCAGTTCTACGTTGAATGGGTTTTTAATCAATCGGTCAAAATTGTTTGAACAAAAAAAACCCATTTTAGTATATAGTTCCTCCCACATCAAGAGGGGTCGGAATAATTAGTCTTTCTTTGTTTTCTGCTTAATTGTAATTTATTTTGTTAGCATTTTTTGTTCAACTATCGCTCAAAAACACAAATCGTGGACAAACATGACGGATATTTCCAAATTTTCTGTCTGAAATTTGAACTAAATTTGCCTGCCTGTCGTGGTTTTCTACCCTCGCTTATAACTCTAATCTTGATTCGTTTGTTTTCGCGTACGTTTTGCGGCGTATCGATGACATCAACAAGTTTGAAAATTTAATATAACCCAATTTGGAGGATCCCGATCCGGTCGAATGGACTCTTTCCTTTGTCAGTTTGAAGAGAATCGTTTAAATCGAAATCTTCAAATATTGTGACGAACACCAAGTCTCGAATTCTCAGTTTTCTTTGTTCTGCTAAACGCACGTTCGGCTAGATTTCTTAACTCAGCCCGATTTGGTATGAAGTATATACTAAAAAACTACACCAAAAACACATGAAAAGTTGTATACATGCAGCTGCGTGAATCTACAATTGAACAATATCTTAAAGTGATTGGTTACTTATTATGTCCCAATTAAGAAGACACCCGTCCCAAATATTTGGCTTCCATCTTGACCACATTGTTTATAGCTAGGGTTATGGCCACTCCCTTTAATTTAGTTATAAACGATATGTCTATTTTTATCTTAACTTAACCTACATATTTTCAAAATAAAGCAGTCGCGGAATTGTAATAAATTCGAATCAATGTAAAAATCTTTTAATGAACTCAATTTAAATAAATGTTTATGAGAGCGATTCAATAAAAAGTTAGTTGATAATTAGAAGCAGAATTTACAAAAAGTTTAAGAATAACTGCAACAACACCCCTGTTAGAGTTTCGAGAAAAATATCAACAAAAGACAATGATTTAGTTTCCAGGATTTTGCGTCAAGAAATAGCATCTGTGAAAATGTACTTCGTTCTTCAAATAATATAAGACAAACAGGCATATTGTAAGTGTTCTTGATAGAAGGTTGAGATATTAGAGCTAAATGCAACACCAAGAGACGGCTTGATCAAAATTTGTCGGATAACTGTTCTTTTTTGGTTTAAAAAATCAGATAAAAGCGACTGGTCAAATTTCCAGATAGACATTTCTTGAATTACATCAGGACAACGGGGCATTAGTGGTTATTACAGTTGCATATCATGTTAAAATTTTACATCTGATGTAAACTACATAACAGCTCGACGATTGAAATTGTCTATTCGATGTTTTTCAAGACGATAAACAGAACCATAATTTTATTCTGAGTTCGAGCATAATCAGAATTATCCACACAATGTAGTCCTATTTAGTCAAAAACAAGACATTATTTTGTTTTGTGAAATCTGTGGAATCTTAAATTAATGCTTGTAAATCATTAATTTGGAAAATTTGCTAATTAAAAATATGTTTAATTGCCTATGGAAGGCAAGGTACATTAGTTTATGGACTTAGAAAATGAGATTCATTAGTTATTTTTTTTTACTATTTACCACCTTTGGTGTTATTTAGGAATAAAATTGGCGCTTTCTAGTACCTTAATTTTTTGAGCAATAGTTCTGCTATTTCATGTCGATACGAACCATAGGGGTTGCTTAAACTATGAGAGCGGGGAGGGGACTTAAGCGTAAAAGTTTACCGCAGGATGAAACGGTGGTGAAGTGAGGTACAACTGAACTGTCTGAGGGTCTCTTTCCCATATTTGATCCGCTCCCTCCATGATAGAATATGGAACACTCCCCACCTCCCCCCGCCCCAGCTGCCCCTTCATCTTGAGAGGAGGAACAGTTTGGAAACGCGCTGCACGAAGTTGCTTTCTAAAACAACGTTGAAACATCATTTCACGCTCTTCTCATCATAGTCTTTTGAATATGTTATTTCCGCAATTTAACAAAGCTCATTCACTATTTCAACCATTTTAATTCATGATGTCGCTATCTGTTCAGGGTACTACACACTTTGGGTTCAGAGCTTTCCCCGAAGCAAATATTTGAAAGGGTTTGAAAATGGAACCATTTCACTCTTTTCCCTGATATTTTCAAGGAAAATCCTCCAACAGGGCGCGATCTTCTAACCTTACGTCCTCCGTCTTTCGAGGATGGAAAACGTCTCATTTAAGTGTGACATTTAAAAATAACAGTGGAGCATAAGTTGAATTCCTCCTTTTCACACTCTTTTTAAAATTAGACTGTCGCAGTTTTTCAAAATAATTTTACCACACTAATTCTTAAATTCACACTCCTAAGTTAGACATTTACCAGCCTCAATAAACGGATAACTAAGGGGACAAACTCTCGAACAAAATTAAATCAAAAATCTGATAGGAACTATGAATGCAAGGTCTAGACATCTGCAAAGATGCGCGAACATCGGGCGGACAAAGGCGTGTGTCAAGAGAAAATTGAAAACTTATGTTCGCATCTCATATTTGTTTGTGAGAGGGTTTAATCAGGTTATACTTAAACCTCAGAAATTGTAACCGGGAAGGCACAAAAATGACTATACTTAATTTTGCAAAATAAATTGTATCGTAATCAGTATTCAGTCAGTATCTGATATAAAGCAATACTCATAGTTTTTCGCAAACTTTTTATTATTCGTAGAATATTTTCTATTGCTAGGCGAGAATAGCAGCAAAATGATTTGAAAATTTATTAGCAATGGCGAAAATGTTTTTCATCTTAGAAAATAAATAATCGAAGAGAGGGATTTTTTTTAAAAAAAAATAGTGTAAACTGCAGAAAAAAACGGATACAACGCTGAAACTCCAAGTTGCATTACGATGCAAAACGCGCACTCTTGTAGTTTTTTGGAGTTTTTCGTGGTCTTCTGTACACAATGCCTTGTTCCCTTTTCTCACATTAAAGAAGTATTCACAGTGGAGGTTGCGAAATTTTGTTACTGTTTCACCGACAGCTCGACCAATTTCCCCAATTAAACTGACACCAAAATTATTCAATTGGCAAAAAACTTTGCTGGTCGAATTTTTATGATAGTGACTGAAGACACAATTATGATTTGTTAGGAACCAAAGTTCGGATCACAGGTGTGAATCCTCAAATCGTGCTCTAAATCCACGATTACTATTGAGAGCGATTTCAAGCAAAATAATTGTCATTTAGCCTTTCTCTTACTTTCGTCTGATTGAAATAACAGATTGAGAAATTGAAAGCTGTAACTGTGAACAGGAGTGACTACAAAAAAAAACAGCTGAAGTTGATAAGATTGACAAAAGTGTCCTCGTTTGCTCAAAATAGTCATGGTTGACAATAGTGCCTGATATTTTAATATTTCAATCAAATTCTATCCAGTATTCTCCAGTGGTCCCCGTTGTCCAAAACAATTTTAAATCTAGCCTTCAAACAGGGTCCTCGAAACGTGCAGGTGTTTTCCGCCAAAGTTACTTTATAAAGTGCATGTTTTGCTGTGTAATGTGAAATCGAGTGTTTGCTTAATTTTCACTGACTCGCGATCAGTAAAAAGAATTTTGATAATGCCGAGTAGTCGCTCACGAATGTAAAAATATAATATTGCATTAATTAGTTTCACGATAAAACTTTTGAGGGCGTAATGCATTTCAATCAAAATTGAATGGCAGCAGTCTATGCTTTTTAAATGTCATTTAATGACATTAATATGGTTAAAAGTGACAACCAAATTAAATTTTAGTGATGCACTTGCCTCGAAGAGCTATGCAACTAAATTATGAATAAAAACTGAGACTCTTTCGGTTATCCGCACTGCACAGATTAGTGAGTGAGCGTCTAGTATTCCTAAGCCACAACTATAGATTAATTTCTTTTCAAATAAGATTTTGAACTCAGTGTAGTGTAATGGGGCGTTCCTAATAACAAAAATTCTTAAACTAAAGTACTTAAACTAAATACTACAGCTATTCTGGGATTAGCCATCCCTGAAACAATCAAAAATGCGTTACAAAACTACGGTTCAACCTGAAAAGAATAAGAAAAAGAGATCAAGTAATGATCCGACCACTTTTCCAAATTCTTGCCTTAATTGGTCAAATGAGGCGGAGATAATAAATTTTTTTTAAAAAAAAAGAGTAGCTCATACTTAGTAATATTAAACGCTAGAGAAACTGAATTCAGGTCAGACGTGTATAACATCAACAGGTCTTATAAAAAGGAACTTATTCTTCTTTTCATTAAAATGGACACAAAATTGAACTGATCAAAACATTTAACCTAAGTATACACAAAATGAACTCTAAAAAAATTCTGAAGCAGAAAAATAATTACGCCAAAAAACCTGATATTGCGTAAAAGATGAGATTCTGAATAAAATTCTATGCAATTTGGAAACGAATTTCCACTACTAAAGTCCTTCAAGTAATTTAGCACTAAAGTTATCCAGCTTGGGTGATCTCTTATTCATATCATTAAGATATTGCATTCTCAATTTAGGTTTTACAAGGTTACAGAAGAATTGTTTACATAACAAAAGAACAAATGACCTCAAGATTTTATATTCAGATGTTTTCTTAGAGGTAGAAACCACTAAAAACGGGCCACCACAAACGAGGAAGATGACGATTTACAAGTTCATATTCAACAGGATAGGTCCCAAATTACAATCCTAAAAAATAAATGATAAAATAACTTTACTATCCGCATTTTCAATTGAGCAATCACTCTTTATAGTCCAATAAAAACATAAAAACTAGAAAGCAAATAAAGTTACAGAGAAAGTATCAACTCATGAGTACGAAAATGACTATTTGGCAAACATCAGAATGTTTTTAAAAATAGCATTAGAATTAGCGAAAGAAGCAACCAAATGTTTAAGTCTTTAAACAATTCATAACCTTTTGTTCTTCTAAAGTGGCAATAATAGTTTCCAACACAAAAATTGACCTATTGCAAAAAGACGATAAAGCCAGTAAATAACAGAAAACGAAGACAAGGTACAAACACTCATAGCAGAAAACACAATGACCGTTACAAACATCGTTAGCTAATAGATCAACACCTTAGGAAACGGAAATAACGAATTTAATTTCAAATCTCATAACAATGAAAGAGTAGAAAAGGATGTGATCATTTCTTCGAAATGACAACGCCTCATTACAATTCAAATCCTTCGGGTTGAGAAAACCACCGTCAGCTTATCAATATCTTGAATACTTGGATCTTCACTCAACTAAGGAAATAGGTGATTCAGCACTGAAATAGGCTGGTATTATTGTCCACGCAAACCCAAGTTGAGAAATAATCGGATTTAAGCATAAAAAATCGTCCGTATCGTCGTTTTTTTCTAGCTAAAAACGACAAAAGCTCCCACGATCTTTTAGTCGTCATATTAGTTTTTTTTGGATTTATTCATAAGAAAGATTTGGCATAGTCGTTTTCAAACATAAAACAGATTTGATATCATCGTTTTCTAAACGTACGAGAGATTCGGTATCGTCGTTTTTTAAACGTAAGAAAGATTAGGTATAGTCTATTTTAAACGTAAGATAAATTCGGTATGGCTGAGAAAAAATATATAAACTTTTATTTTCTGGTTTTAGCCACAGATTAGTCCAGCACTCCGAACAAACACTGGACTCTAAACACTCAGCACTCTAAACGTTCGGTTTGGAACATAACAAGCGGTCAAAAACTTTGCTTGTAAACAGCAAGAAAGTATGTCAAATAGCAGTGTATGTGAATTAATCAACAGAATTTTCTTCGCAGTTCAACAAGTTTCTTACATTTTGAATTCAAAAAATCCCAAGAAATTTATAATCGTTCAATTAATTTTGAGAACAAGCTTAAGAAGAATTTTCATTAACTTTGCACAATTTTTCAGAATTTTTCTTTACGAAGCACTTTTAATATTCCTGCAAATTGAACGCTATCACAACATATGACTATATTATAAACAGAAAATCAAAATTTTCTATGCAAAAAAATCATCAATTTCTTACGTCTAAAACCGACTATACCGCCGATATGTTACGTTTAAAAACCGAACATACTGACGCTCTCTTACGTTTAAATACCGAACCAACTGACAATCTCTTACGTTTGAATACCGAACATACTGAATCTCTCTTGCGTCGAAAAACGACGATACCGGATCATTCTTGCGTTTGAAACCGACAATGCCGAATAAACCGATCTTTCATTTGAAACCGAATACACAGATTATATCGCACATTTTTTGTTGTTTTTGTTTGGTCGTCTCATCCAGGGAAGATAACTTTACCTGCACTTCACAAATTTTTATCAAAAAGGTACTGGCAAGGTGTTTAGTAATATATAAAAATGAGAGACCCTTGTTTTTTGCATAGTGAAGAACTGGTCAGGTGGTAGTAAGAGTGAGTCTTTTGGAGTTCCTGCAGGGGATGCCTTGCAGTCAGTTGAAGAATTAGCCCTGTCCAAAACTGCAAGTCTTCCACTGGAACTGAGTTGCCTCTGGTGGTTGTGACCGTGAAAATGGAAGGGGGTGCCATTGCCGCTGCCCCCTCGTGGAGTCATCGAGTAGTATTCTTCTTGAGAATCCTCGTGAGTTCGTACCTGAAATATAAACTGTCAACGTCAAATAATTTATTCTCATTTACGCTGATTGGACGGTGGCATTGTTTCCATATGTTTCATTCGCGTACCGCGATATCAATAGGCTAAGAAACCAGAATATTTAGCAGAAAAAAATAGAAGATTGAGCTGAATGTTGCGAGCGAACAGAGGGGGAAAATCAAAGAATTTTTAATACGCTTCATTTAAACGCCATTTTTAAGTTTGTCGACAAAACTTGTTGACGTGTTCATTTCTGACGTTTTAACCTCAAATTCTGCTCATTTTCGGCAACAAAAAACCGCTTTTTGACCTGATTACATAACATAACTTTCATTCTAAGCAAAAGTTTTACTCGAGCCGGAGCTAATCCCGAATTCAGAATGCTCATATTGTTTACACAAAAATTGTTAAATCAAAACTGCAAAGGAAAGTCAAAATTACATCTTTTTAATTAAACCTTTTTTTTAATTTTATTATAATGTTCAAACCAAAGCTATTCACTAGTAAAAAAAAGTGTCCCAAAAATTAAAGGAGTTTTTTCATTCACGCCCAGTAGAATTTTCGTCAGTTTCAGCCTACAAAAAATATAAAGTTGGAAATGGTTTCAGCTATTTTCATCTTCAAATACTCCCGAAAGGGCTCTTATATCTACTGATCAATTAAATATATTCTTTTAATCAATATAAATCACCAAAGTTTAAAACTTTCACATACTTAAGCTTACTCTTTCTTTTCATTGTTTCAGAAGCTTTTTACACAAATTATAAGGTCTCTTTAAAAAAGTATACAGAATGACATATCGTACAGAAGTGTTCTTTTGTTTTTCGTACCTAATTTTTTTTCGCAATTTCGAAGGAAAACTTGAATCAATTCATAATTTTCTCTAATTTTGATCTGATAAAAAAATGTTTTAGATCATTGCAGTTACTCTAATGGTAGTAAGGATATCAGCATTATCAAAATGTATTGAAAAAGATCTGCTAATCTGTAAAGAAACGCAATAAAAATTTGATTGCTGCTTCATAGCTTTCATTCCGATAAAAAAACATATTTATCGCTACCATTACAAATAGTCCACTACTCTTAAATGCGTCTTCGTAATGAAAAAACTTCTCTGCTAACTTCAACAGCCAAGAAAGCAACACCTTATTTTTAAAAAAAATGTTGAACCATGTTAAGTAATTGGATGAAACTGATTTTGTACCAGCTATGAAAAAGTAAATAAATGAAAGCAATTACTTTAATTTCATAATAGTCAACTTCTCTCATGAAAAAGTAAAACATATCGTAGAAATTCCCATTAAAAATCTCTGTCTTTTTGTCCCATGTTGAAGACTAAGACCATAAATCGATTTGTCCATACCGAAGTGAATGCACCAGGGGACGTAGTGCGTTCAAAATTACTTGGTCTGGAAACATTAATAACAGCACGACAGTCTTGATACAGGATACTGTACTTTAGAGTAGACAAATGTTTAAATTGCATCTGCTATTGGTACTCCCCAGATAGATTTCCAGTTTAAAAAGTGAAAAATGTCATCTGGGAACACAAAAACGCCAAAAGATCTTTACAGAGTGATTTCATGCATGTTGTATTTTTTGAATCAATATGAATCACCTTCGTATAAAAACTTCGCACACTTAAGCTTACGAAGGTAGCAATTTGCTTTTCGCTTTTAATATTTGGTAAATTTTGGCAGTCATGCTGAAGAATTGTCCTGTAATTTTCTTATTAATGGGGAAACTTCTTCAGTTCAATTTAAAATTAGACAAGGAAGCTCGTTAATGTGCGTTTGCACATGAAGTTCCGACCCCAGCTGATCTACGTTTTTTACTTAATTGTCAACGAAATGAAGAGATGACCGAAAATAGATGTTTTAGTTTTAGAAAATCGTTTTACACTCAAACTACTAATTGAATTACATAATGCCCTGCCTCATTACAGTGCTCGCAAAATCTGCCAATAAAAAGACCCGGATAAAAAAATAAACAAAATAAGCAAAACGAAAAAAGTTAACGGCAAAACACAATATCTAAACGTAAAAGCACCTAGTAGAAATGTCAAAATGCAACCTGATAAAACCTTAACTGCTCAAATTTTTCTAATCTTTACTAAACAGCAGATAAAACTTTTCCTTAATGAGACTAGACTTTTCCCTAAATCAAGTAAAAAGAAAAATAGTGATGCGAAATTCACAAATCTATAAAAAATTTTTAAACAAATTAATTTCAAACGTCTTAAAAATCAATCGATTTTAACAAAATATTCTCGATAAATTTGATCTAATGTCATTACGAAACTGATTAGACTAGTTTTTGGTCAACCTAAGCCATAGAAAAAGACAGAAGATGCAGAATATATCAAGAAATCACAAACAATCTGAGAAAACAAAAACTATTGAGACCATTAAAATCATTGGCTATTATCTAAATATTGTTTTTTTTACTTCAATTGTTATCTACACTAATTGAGCTAAAAATAATTTTGGACGAATTAATCAGTTCAGTGGGGCCTGATTTAAAAATAATTGTGCTTTTTTTACGCAAATGTGGTAAAAGAAGAGAAAAAAACACAAATTTTGACCACTCACAAAACATTTACGAAAACGCAAATTTCCCACAAACAAAGCATCAGTTGCGCCATAAAACCGATGGATATTTTTAATTTTCCATTACAAGGATTTGGATGGGGCCTCCCAATGATGAGAATTAGATACAAGTTGACGAAAAGAACAACAAAAACTATGCAAAAGACAAAACAAACAACAAAAAACAAGAAAATAAAAAAATTGAATAAGAATAATATCATATATTTGAGACTATTCGCTTTAAACTGACTGCATAACGTATTATCATTCTTGTAATCCTTAATTTGATCAGAAATGAATTTTTCTGTACCAATGTTTCTATTTGCAATTAATTTTTCAAAACAAAAATAGGATTTTTCTTTTATTAAGTAAAAGACTTCAAAAAGTCAAAAAATATGATTAAATTTTAAAACCTCGAAACCTTTGAGGAAACCCGTAGTATCAACGACATAAAATTCAAAAGCTTTCATTGGAAGTCCATAAAAAGGCTATATTATGCCTCGACGGGAAAAAAAGCTGTTTGTTGTTGACCAGTCATCAATAGGACATCAGTATTGGTCGTATGCCAATGAAAACAATAAAAACACAGGCAAAAACCAAAAATCATTAGAAAATTGCGAGAAAAGAATGTCGAAGCCATTTAATCCACGAGTTTTTCTCTGAAAACTTTATCCATGATTCTTTTAACGTCTTCTCTGAGCCAATGGGAGCTATCAATGTTAGGATAGTGCGATAAGATTCCAAAAGGCAACAAAATTACGAAAAAAATATCCGAAATTAACAAAAAATAGGGAAACTCGTTGCACTGAAGTCATAAAGCCAATAATTGAAAATAAAACAAATAATCAGATTAATTTTGGTTGCATTACAAAATACAAGGGTCCTGTCAATTCTGTTAATTTACTCTCTGAGCCAATAGAAACCGTCAATATTAGGATAATGCGATAAGATTCCAAAAAGAAACAAAATTACGAAAAAACGATAAATTTTGGTTGCAGTAGAAAATATGGGGTCCTATACGTACTGAGACTGACTTGGAGTTCGCAAAAAATAGTTTATGATAACTTTCAAAAAGATTTGAAAAATTGCTTTTTAAGGTCTTAACAGCCATCAGCTGTCCACTCAAAGCACTAGATAGGTTAAATTAAATCTCATTTGGAAGAATATTGCCCTTTGAGTCAATGTGTCTATGGCTCAGGACTTCAAAAATTCAGTAAAATCTCAAAAAGGATATCAAAATTTCAGCCAAAAAAAAGTCGAAGCCAAAAATTATGAACCAGTCCTTGAAAGCTAATTTTCGGTTCATTGGGCATCATTTGAATGAGATTTTTCATTAACGGAATCTCGATATGAAAGGTGTTTATTCTCTTAGAGACTTAAAAAACAAAAAAATTATAAAAGTTTTTCTGAAAAAACAGCTCTCAATTAGAAATCAATTTCTTTTATAGTAAATTTCCTTGTGAGACCAGAACTGGTTTTTTTAATCTTCTTTCGTCTATTAGGAACACCAAATTGATGCATCTTGTAGCATGAAATTTAATTTTGAATTAAATTTTTTATAGAAAAAGAGTTAATTCGAACTAAAATTACGCTAAAAATAAACAAAAGTGAACCAAATATCTAGTGTTCACGCGAAATTTAAACCTCGATAACTCCACAAAAAAAACGAAATTAAAAAATCTATTTAATTTAAAATTCTAAGCTGGACGAGCTTTTTGATGATACCACTCACATTTCTCTATGATTAATATATCGATCGGCCAAAATTGTCGGAACAAAAAAAACCCATTTGAGTATATAGCTCCTCTCCCACAAGTGGGGTTGGAACAAAAATTCAACTCTCAATGAAAATTGGAATAATGTGTCATCAAAACAAGTTAATTATCTATATAAAATAACCGGGAACACTGGCAATGAACGTTTAATTAAAAGCGCAAAAAAAGCAAACAAAACAAAAGCAGATCAAAGAGACTAACTCCCCTAACAGCCGAAAATGGCTGCTAGTAGAGTCAGGAAGCAATGACACAATCACAACTAACTATATGCGACTATATAATTAAGTTTGCTCCTCAGAAAGCTGCTTGTTTTAAAAATGCATTTTCATATAAAAAAGTTTTCAACAGAGAAAAAAAGCAAACTTTAGCATCAAAGCCGGCTAGTCATGATCCCCAATATTGTTCTAAAAGAATTATATCCAATTGGATATTGGAATGAAACTGTGAAACTTTTTGTAAAACTATACATTTGGTAACTATATTTGACAACTATGTTTGGTAAAATTTTCTTGCAAGATCGCTAAAGATGGATGCATGACTGTTTAAACTCAGGATAGAAGCGAATTTTATTCCAGTCCTCTTTTGAGATATATATTATTCAGTGTTCAGACACAGGTTTTCGAAAATAAATAATTAACGTACAAAAGAAAATAATGGCGAAAAATTTTCTAAGACTACCCGAGTGGACTGGGGATGGTTATCTTGTAAGATCTTGTAAGATTCTGTCAGAATCTTATAAGAAGATGCATCGTCTTACAAGATTTTCTGACAGATTCTTACAAGATGAGCATTCGTCTAACAAAATTCTTACAAGATAGGCATTCGTCTTACAAGATTCTTACAAAATAAGCATTCGTCTTACAAGATCCTTATAAGATAAACATTCGTTTAATATGATTCTTGCAAGATTAACCGATGTCTTGCAAGGATCGAAATGCACAGAACTGAAATACAGAGCGCATAAAAAAAATTAGAGAAGATGCACAAGACGAAAAAACAAGCAATTTGTTCTAAACAGTGTAAAACTTGAAAATCAAAAAACTTTTTTTGAGTAATAAATTCACACCCAGCATTAAATGGAAAGTGCCAATATGGGTTTTTCTGTTCCTTCAGATTGAATACAAGGAGAAAAAATCGATTTAAAAATAAATAAATCTGCAATTTTTTTTTTCATAAGAGCATAAAAAGTAAGGGAAAAAATAATAATTTCTTTCACGTTTTTAGTTTTTGGCAATAAGTCAAAAGTAAAAGTTAATAATTTTGTACTGATGCAGTAAAAAATATCGTGAAAAGCATTTTTCAATCAAATTAATGAATAAAAATATCAGTCAAAAATACGCAACCAATTCTCAAAACTTCAATGCATTAAATGAGGAAAGTTGCGCAAAAAAGAACCAATGAGAATGCAGCTCAACCGGAACAAACTTGCAAGAATCTTACAAGATAACCATTCATCTTGTAAGATCTTACAACACAACCATCTTTTGTAAGAATTTTGTCAGCACTTATAAGATAACCATCTTTTATAAGAATCTTGTAAGATCTTTCAAGATAATGATTCTCTCTCGTCCAGGGTATCCTTTTGAGACAAGTAACAATAAACTTGAGATGAAGCGCCATCTCTGCCAGAAGATTATAGAAAAGTTTCCTCCCGACTTCTATCTATGTATAATATACATAAATAATGCATATTTTGTCGATGAACTTTTGAATGTCGTGTGTTGATCGTGCTCTTAAGCGTTCTGAGCTCGTAAGGATAATTTTTGAGCTTAAAAAATCAGAGGTTGTCTTGCAAAATTTTTGCGACCGGAATATTTGTCTTCCAAATTCTTAAATTCTTTCCCAAGAGATTTTGGATTTTGGTTTACTCGTTTGCTTAAGTTTTTGAATTTTTGATCAACTTGTTAGTTTGTGAAAAGCTCAGCTAAAAACAGTTTAAAAATTAACTGTGATTCATTTAGGGCAGATGCCGTTGAGAGATCAGCTTAAAATATTTCATTTTGATAGAATAGATACTTCGGTCAAATGGTCGAAAAGTTAGAAGTGCTTTGTGAAAAATCAATTTTAGTGCAAACGATGAGAACCTCAGTTGAGAAAAAAGTCTTCAGAGAGGAAATTTGTTTGATAGAGATCTCGCATAGCTTCATCGCGAGCTTCAGTATTTGTCTGTTAACCACACTTTTATTACACCCTTATATGAAACAGAGCTTTCATCAAGCAGCCTCCGAACCAAAAATAACATTGATCTTGCATAGGCTTTTGAGTTTGGCTCCCTATAGTTAATAAAAATATTAGTTCGACGTTCACAAGAATAAATTCGGACAAATTGTTTCTCCCTTCAATATAAGAAGTATCTTTTTAAAATTTAGCTATCTATATCAAGATCCCTATTAAAAATTAGCAATCTATATCAATTTAGCTACCTATGTAATTTAGTGAAAGGCCGGCAAATTTTTGTTCCCTAACACTTTGTTAGGAAGCAGAAGCAAAAATAACAATAACTTTCATTTGAGTAAATAATGGTTGTTTCAGTAGTCATTAGTAGTGTATTTTTGAGAACCTTGAAAAAAATAGACAAAAAGCAGCCTATTTGATTTCTTTTTTCAATCAAAAAGCTGAACTTTCGATAACTTCGCAATAACTTTAGCTGCAAAACTTAGTTCAAACAGGTCACCAACTCCCCTCTATCTTTAAAGGTAATTCCAGTAACACTACGTTTCACAATTGTAGTAGATTTTTAGCAAAATTGTTGGAATTTTTAAGTAAACTTATGGAAAAGTTGAACAAAACAACGGAAAACAGCCAAATTTTCATAAATATTTAAAACTCGATAACTCCTCGGAAAAAGTCAATTTCAAAAAATTTCTTTTTTTATTTGATATTCTAACCTTGACAGGCGTTCTGTTGATACCACTCACAACTTGGTACGATGGAAACATCGATCGGCCAAAATTGACTAACAAAAAACCCAGTTGAGCTTATAGTTCCTCCCTAAATTTTCAGTTTCTGATTGAGCGAACAAAGATGCTAAAACTTGAAGGTCTGTTTTAAGCAGACTAAAACACATTGAAAGGCTCTGTTCGTCTGAGCAAAAATTAAAATGGTAAGATGGCTTAGTCATTTACTTATTTTTGTGAAATGAGAATATGATATCCATGAAACTGACCTTGACGGTTGGAGTAGGAGGACACTGAGGTGAAGTGGCATTGGTTGTTGTTGTTGTGGTTGAACAATCCGCCTGGAAATCGACCACGCCCGAGACTGGGGTGAGGGGTCTGGGAGACTGGGGTCGCTGCTGTTGCTGCTGATGGATCGCAGAAGAAGAGACGGAGGCACTTGCAGCACCACCTGTGGCTGTCGCGACATCCTCCCCCGTCAGGTCAGAAGGGGAGCGCTGCTTGAACAAAGATTTCAAGTTGTTCATACTGCGCAACATTTTTTTCATTTTCCTGTACTGCACCAGGACCTCCAAATAATTCCTGACACACGATTTAAATAAATTCCAAGAAATCCTTATCAAAAAGAGCATTCAATCTTTAGGGTTCTTTTTCAAATTCACTTTTCTTGAAAAATACTTCTATCCAAGACCCAGTTGATTTTTGGGATCCTTTCGGTTTGTGCCCCCCCCCCCCCCCGTACTTTATGCTCCCCCAGTTGCAGAGCGCGCGCCATTACCTAGTAAATCTTTTTGTAAAAATGCGGCACGTGAATCTAGGGAGGGGGTCCAAACAGAAATAATCCGATTTATTGTTGCATAGTTTTTCGGATCTTTTCCGTTTGTGCCCCCCCAGCTTAGTGGGTGCATATTATTTGCAACCCCCAGAGGCACGTGCAATATTTTTACATAATGATTTACTATGTAATGACACGTGCTCTGTAACTGAGGGGAGCATAACGTACTGGGGGGGGGGGGGGCACAAACGGAAAAGATCCAGTTTTTCAATCAAATTAGCACGTGCGCGTTGACGTTGGAAAATATTATTCACCGATTAAAGGAGGGGTGGGGTGTGAGGGTTGAGGGTGCTGGGAGGGGTGGAGGGGACTATCAAAGGATATGATCTGATTTAAAAAGTTTCGTAGCTAGGCTACTATCTAAAATCTTATCTTAGGTAGAATAAAATAATGCAAAAATTAGTTGTCAGATAAATTGAAATAGAACCCTAAAAATAAATATTTTAGTATAGGTTGAGTTAGTGACAAAAAATTGGAGCTACTAAAGTAAAAGTGAACTAACGGCCTGATTGAAGAAAGAATGAATACTAAGTTATCAAGTTGAAGCAATGAGATAAACGTTTGGTTGAGTTCGTTTCACGTAGACTTTTTCTGCTACACATTTTGATAATTTCCCCCTTATCTTGAAATTCTGCTCAAAAAGCAAGAACGTTGTTAGCTTTCGAGTTAATTGCAGTCGGAATTCAATTGGCATTGCTCTCTTCTAAAACTTAGTTTCTAATATCAAAATCAAGCAACACTCTACCCCCCCCCCCCCCTGAAATATCCTCTCCGGACCCCACGAAGTAGGAAACAAGTATCTCCAACCGGACATTAGTTCCTAACTGCAATTAGCACATATGCTTAAAACTCTACATCGACTTAACAAATGATTAAAAGATAAAACTACACAGGAACTATAATATTCATAAATTAAGTAACCTGGTGTAAGCGCTTGCTCATCCGGAAAGACCCACGCTTGATTTTAGCTGCCATCGAAACCTTCTTCGTATCAGAACCATTACTGGCGCTTTGGTTCTTGCTCGATATCTCTGGCGTCGCGCACGTATTTTGAAGTGTTTCGGAGGGTTCCGAAGAGGACTTGGTCTCACTCGACACCTCATTTGTATCATCGGTGTCCAAAACTGCGATTGGTGGCAATGTATGCATACTTTCTGACTGTGGCGAAGGTTGGCTTGGGTAGCGCCCGTGTTGAGGCGATGACTGTAATTGGCTGAAACTCTCAGTTGCTTCACGAAAGTTGTAGCTATTCTTACGCGAGGATTCCGATCTAAAGCTTGCCTTAAGAGAACTCCTAGTGGAAGAGTTGCGTGTGGTTGCGTAGGAGGGGGAGAGCTCGTCGTTGGATGAAAAGTTGGATATGTTGAAAACGGTGCTGGTGGCAGAAATAACAGCGATCTCTGTGGGCGAGTTAGTACGTCTGCTAATGGAGTTAGACTTGAAGGGAGACGGCAGCTCGGATGCGTTCGGGGAGGCAATTTTGTGAGTATCGCTGAAGCGGAAAATATGGGAAATGAACTGCTAATTTTCTACGTGCCCAACAAAACAGCAGCTTACAATTATCCCAACGCCTCAGGGATTTGCCCATTCTACCACTTTATCATGTACGCACATCTTAATCCCCTTCTAAACTTCTTACAAATTTCCTTTTTTGGCCATCTTTGAGATAATTCCACTTCTTCTTTCTTCTCATAGTAGCTTCAAAGAAATTAAAGGTGTATTTCAGCGCGTGACCAAAATTTGGAAAAAATGCCTGACTAATATTGCTAATTAATTTCATGAACACAAAATAGAATTAACACGGCTTGAGTGACCTATTCTACCATTTGCATAGCCCTCTGCTGAGCTTTTGTAGTAGGCTGAGTGCAAAATTGTTTCATAAAATGATCATTTTTTAAACTCTATCATTATGCTTTTAGTTCCTTTTTTCGTATTCTGCCGCATAAATTACAACGCAAACAATAAGCGCTAAAAAGACAAAATGGAGAGAAAATAAGTAATTGAATGAAATTGAATTGCTGTATCGGCTTTTGTTCCGAGCTAATAATTATGTTACCCGAATGCAACCACAGACATTCCAGAGCAGTCATCTTGAATCGCATTAACTTGTACGACAAGATTCTGCATCCCTAAACCAAAGTATATTCAACAAGCGTACGCACTTAATGTTCCGAATCCGCTCATCCACATTCTTGACATAATTGTCTACCAAATGATGAAGAGATAGAAAACTTTCAAAAACACATCGTTCAATAAACAAACAATGAGATACCAATTCCACGCTAGAGGGCCAATGAAAATTGTTGTTGATAGGCCTGCTAGAAAGGACAATGATAAAACCTAACAACAAACATTATTTACGACCAGAACCCGATGTATATAATAGAAAAAATCATAACAAAATCAAACTCGCATCAGATGAAAACCAAAGCAAAGCAATTTAACCTATACTTCATTAGAAAAGATATGGGACCTGTCCCCAATGCTACTGATTAACAGGTCGAAAAAATGAGCAGAAAAAGTGCGAAGTTCAAAAATACTTTTCCATTTTTGAAAACAATTAATTTCACAGCTATTAATGTCATTAGATATCAACTGAAACCATTAAAATGTTCATTTATATCTACATAGGAATCAAATGAGACATGTCATTATCCAATACTTGATTGCGCAAAATTTAAAAGCCAATGGAATCAACGACTTTTGTTATAAGTTAAAAAGAAACCAAATATATAAATATATATATATATATATATATATAATATATATTATATATATATATATATATATATATATATATATATATATGTATATATATATATACAAATATAGTAAAAATATATAAAAATCAGACAGTTTATAAAATCTCATAATAAAAAAGCAAAGAAACAAATTTTTAAAACAAAAACAGTTATAAAGATAGAGTTATAGCTCACTGGAAAAAGGTTGTAACCTGTTTTTTCAGGGACTAAGCTACAAATAGACCGAAGAACTATTCAAAGTACAAAAACTCAAATTATTTTAGAAAACAAATAATTTCGAAAGTAATATCAGACTTAGAATTACAACAAAAAGCTATGGATTAAGTTTCAACAATTCTGGGAGCCAAATGAGTCTTTTAATAATGAGACTAAATCACGAGCCGCAAAAACAAATACATCAAGAAGCCAAAACTTCAAACAATTATACAACTTTACATTGTTCAAAGCACAATAATTATAAGATATTACCTGCAAGAACAGTAAATCATCATTTTATCTTCATGTTAACATCAACGAGCCTTCCTTATAAAAGGACTGCTTAGACATGACAACAGAAAGCCAAAAGTTGAACAGTATAGAAACCTCGAAACAATTTTATGAAACTAAATGGAAGAATCAATCAGTCACAACGTAAAACCAAGCGCAAAAAAAATGTCTGAATCAACAAAAGTAAACGGGGCTCCTCAAGAGTGAGATTGAGTTACGTGGTGACAAAAATAAAAGCAAAAAGGAGACAGATGAAAAACAAATTTTCTCAAAATTTAATATGAAAGTCATTAAAACAAACAGCCCTAAACTGAAATCGTTAACTAGTTTGAGTTATAACTCCTGGGAACCCGATTAAAATATATTGCTATCGAGTATCTGGCGCAAAACAAGGAAAAGGAAGACAAACATAGGCAAAAAACTCACAAAGTTTTGCGAGATAATTGTGTCTCAGCCCAAAAAGCATTAACTGTTGAACAAAAACAATTAACATATCCAGATACGCTTTTTTCCAACGTTGTGGATTTTTTTTACGTTGCCTAATTTGAATTTTCAGTAATGTGATAATCCGACAAGGAAACAAAATGATTTAAAATATGCAATTATGATCAAAAATAAAAAAACAGATTGCGTAGTACCGAAATAAAAAAATAAATAGTTGATTATAAAACCGTTACTCGCATTAATTTAAAACTCAAAAGAAACCGGTTTCAACACGTCTTTACTGAGATTACGCCCGAAGTTGAAAGGAATAAGATAAAATTTTAGCAAAGTTCAAAAATTCACAAATAATTTCTTAAAACAATTATTTTCAAAGTCATAATATACATTAGACAACAATAGAGGAAAATGGCTCGGTTCTTTTATGCTTTCTAAAAATTGTTTGGACCTTTGATTGGGGACACTAATTCTTGGGGCTGGAAAAAGTAAGAAAGGAAAGCAAAATGAAAGAAGTCCATAATTTTTTTTTACGAAAACGATTTGTCAGAGCCATAAAAACCATGCGCTTAACTCTGAAACCATCTCGTTGGGTCTCTTTATTTAGATAATATTTGTCATTAATTGAGCCCTAATTTTAATTTCTTCTCTGTAATTTCCATAAAAATCTTTTGTATAGCGATATTATTTTGAAAAAACAGGTCGCGCGCCATCAAAATCTAAAAAAAATTTGTTGTAAGGATCCACAGTGAGATCGAAATCAGCCCAGTATTGCTTTGCGTGTAACAAAACACTCAATTGTTTGAAATGGTTGCGAAATAGATCAATTCTATACAACATTTTTCTGTTCGTCAAAAATACATAATGCATTTTTTAAAATTATTGAGTTTGAATTTGCAAAAAATTGGCAAGGTTATAATTCCAGAAACCTCTTAAAGCTAGCTGGAGTACAACTAGCCCCTTTTTGAGCTTAAGAAGAATCTGGCCTGAGTTTTAAGGTGTCTACGTCCAGTAATTATAAAGCAAGTGGGCAAAAAAAAGCAAATTTAGTCCATTATGGACGAAAAAAGGTCTAAATTTTGAAGAATCATTCAGCAACCCTCCTTTATACTTAGAGATAAAATCTATAACACTTCAGTTAACAATTTTAACCTTATTAGCAAAATTGACGAAAATTTGGTCAAAATTGACCAAAATTTGGTCAAAATTATAAATAAAAACAGCTGAAATAGATCTAAATATTCACAAAATTTAAACCTCGACAACTACTTATAGAAACCGCAAATTGAAAAAATCTTTTTAATTCCATATTCTACGCTGGACTGGCTTTCTAATTATAACACTCACAACTCTCTACAATTATCATATCGATCGGCCAAAATTATCTGAACAAAAAAAACTATTTGCGTATATAGTTCCTCCCCCTCAAGAGGGGTCGGAACAAACAGATATTCCTGGTACAATTTCATGCAAGATAAGTTTTTCCTTACTAGCTTGGTATGGTTTCAATATCTAAAATGTGCAAAGTTGCTGCAGAATTCAAAAGAAATTTACAAGATCTTGATGACTAATCCGAATTAGTAAGATTTCACCTTCATTTCCAAGATGTTTTTAGAACTTGGTAGACCAAAACGACTTCAAATTCATCAGTACGATTATTTAAGAACATAAGATTTATGGCGGGAGGATTGCATATTTCTGAAAATACTAATAAACACTGAAAATGGTGAAAGTTTGTTTATTTAGAATTGAAAACAATGCTATTCGCAACGGATGTTAGAGACTCTGGAGTTATTAAAGCACTGTTAAAATTTATGACAGCTGATGTTGAAAACCGTTAGCACCGAAAAACCTGCACATAAATTTTTGACCTATTCAAATCTGCATTGTTAACTGCAAGTCATTAGTTTTAGTTGGTTTTGTAACTATTGGACTTTCTTCCTCGGTTGCGGGTACTTTTGATTTTTTTACAAATATTTTTTCATGGTGAAAAATCAAAGCCCATCTTTAGGGAGACAAGAAAAAATTAAATGATGATAATTCCACGCAATTTTTCCCTCAAAAAAGTAATTATTTTTTCATTAATTGCTGTAAGCATTTCTTTTTCTTTTGGATGAAAACAATTGAGCAGCAAACGATGAAGAAACGCAAAAATAATGTGTTGGAGTTAAATTAAAAAAGATATTGAAATAAATAAATTATAATAATTTTCAATTAAACAATAGGCATAGTTTTCTTGAATTTCTGTGATTATTTGTAAACTACGTGTTCCACAACTTTAAACGAATTTCCTCTTAGTTTTACCCGTCAATATTTCTAGAATTTGTTTAAAATTGATTGTTTGTTACACAATTACCCTGGATACCACTACTTGTCAAGTTTGCTATCAATGTTTAATAATAACTTTGTAAGCTCAAACTCGTCTGTAACAACTTCTTAAAACCATTTTTTGAACAAATTTTACGGAATTGAGTGTTTTCGTTAGCTGTTATTTCGTGTGGTATTATCTGTCGTGCGCTGTTTTTTGTCTATAGGCAATTGAGAAATTTAGGATTTTGCAAACATATTAATTGGATAACGACGATAAAGCGTAACATTATTGGGTTCTAAATTTTTAACCAGAAACATGAGGCGATTAAATTTTATATGAAAAAGTCACAAATCAAATTTAAACACAAATTCGAATCATGGAGTTACAAAGTGTTTATATTCTGTTTGCTATAGCATTTTTTTAAAAGCTCAACAAGTTCAGAACGCTTGATTGTTTCTATACAGATTCTAACAAAAGGTTAAGAAATTGATTTATCATAAAGAATAGGAGTTAGAATTAAACAATTGCGTCATCAAACCTAATTGTTGAAATGATTCAACATGCCAGTTCTTCTAGATCAGTTTTGATGATATTTTTTTCTTCTTTTTCGACTATCAATTTAACGAAGCTTTAGAGGCTTAAATTTTTTGGATTATACAATTCGTTTTGCTAGTTCGTTCCTGACAGTTCCTTCCTGTAAATTAAAATTATTTGTGGGGATGTCCTTTAGTTTTTGAGTTTTGCCAGACGCTCTCCTAAGCTAACCCTTTGATAACCCTTAGCTTAGAGTTTTGACAATGTGAGACAAGTGAAATTACTGCGCACTAGTTAAAGAAAACATTTTGCACATGGCAAACTTCTAAAGGTACAAAAATTTCAATTTACAAAGAATGTGGCTGCCGAATGGTTAACTGGTAAAAATTTGCAAGTTTTTTGCAAGTTCTCACAAGGCGATGCAACGCCTTGCAAGTTTCTCTTAAAAAAACTTGCAAGTTCTTACAAGTAAAACATTCGACTTACTAGTTCTTACATGTTAACTATTCGACTTACAAGGCTCTTACAAGTTAAGCTTTCGCACACACACACACACACCACAACAAGCACATACACACACCACTAAAGTGTACAAAAAACGTTGCGATACTTGAATGTAAACAGATATTTGTAAAATATAGAATCTGGAAATGAGTGAATTGAAATAATAAAAAAGGATATAAAAATGAAGGGCTACTAAATTATTTTGAGAAAATGCTGACATTTGGATTTGAAAATTTAATCAAAGTCAATATTTTGGGGGACAGTTTCAAAAAAGCAATCGCGGAGAAGCTAATTGAGATCTACTTTTTTAATGGAATTCCAAAAGATCTCTCTTGAGTTGATAAAGTTCAAAATGTAACCATTTTGTCAACTTAGGTTGAAATGTGTTATGCTATCCAAACAGTGCAACTAACTCCCCCGCGTCTTTTACGGTAAATGACTGAATGTAAAATTAAATTAACCAGTAACTGTTCTCGACCGGACGAACTTGCAAGAAACTTACAAGTTAGCCATTCGTCTTGCAAGTTCTTACAAGTTAACCAACTTTTGCAAGAATCTCGCAACTTCTTGCAAGTTAATTATTTAGACTCGACCCGGGTGGCGCTTTCGATAGCTGAATTACGCAATAGCAAGAAAGCCCGTAATTTTGTTGAAGCAGCTTTCATATCGCACCTTTTTACTTTAAAATGGAAGCTACTTTCACTCAAAAGTACTTTAACTGCTTTCGGTGTAATTATTTTTTGCAAATAATTTTTCATTCTCAAATGAAGCGATTTAATTTTCAAATGAAGCGATTTAATGAAGTCAATCCCATCAAGTTTTCCGTGGAATTGTTTTTCACAATGGTGGTCGATGAGATTGATTTGTTCAGAACAAAGTCAAGATCCATTTGTGTTGAGGTTCCAAAATAATTAGTGATATTTAATACTATTGTTCATCTTTTATTCGCACGAGACCGACTGCAAAAGCACTATTTGTAGTTCATGAATCTTGACACATTTCTATAAAATGTAAGTGTAATGCGTAGCAAGCTTACTCATGTTCATTATGATCTGACTAATCGTCTTTTATTACCCGCAGTCATATTCGGATGGTAATCGTGCAAGATTCTCGCAAGAGGCTTGCAAGATCTCACAAGATAACCGTTAATGGGAAAGATAACCGTTGGAGTTCGTCTGATGAAATTCATCACTATGTAACTTTGGTTATCAAATTCCAGAGTTAGAACAAGCGTCGCAGAAACAATTTGATTATTCAGGGATCAGTCGGTTATTTAGAGTTTACTTTAATTTTACAAGAGTATTTGGCAGGAAAATTTCTAGTTCGGCGATGTTACGTAAAAATTAGATAATTGTGTGATTTAATGACATGTTGGCACTAACCTTGATTTAGATTTAGTCGAGGCAGATCGCTTTATTTTCCGTTTGTCGCTAAAAATTCGTCGGAGGAAACTTCGTCTTTTTTTGTGCCCACTTATGTCTATTATCGCTGAGTTTTCAGCGCAGCTGAACGAAGTTGCCCTTCTAGATTTTGGGCCAGCTACGGGTGAATCAGTTCTATCACTGGCATGGTCGTTTGTGGGTAACATCAGCTGAAAACTAGTTTTCCTGTTTTTCTTCAAAGCGGGAATCGGATCGGTGCCCTCGAAAGGTTGCGAATTGCTTAGCTTGAGCCGGCTGACAATTTGACTGGGTTCTTCGACAGCAGGGGGGTCTGAGTTCTCCAAGCTGGCTTGGGTCCTTGTTACTGTAATAATATCCGTAACTCTTTCATTATTTCCACTATCTTTTGCATTCGAACTCAAGCGAGGACCTATAACTTGTTGTTGTTGTTGTGATTGTTGTTGTTGATGATGATATTGCTGTTGTTGTATCTCTTCATTTGCACTTGTAGCTCTTTTGGTGTCTTTGACTGCTAAATGTTCGCTTTCTGAGTTCATTTTCATCACACTTTTCTTGCCTTTTTTGGTGCTCTGTCTACGAAAGGAGGTAAAGATATTAGGCAGAGTCCTGCGAGCCCGGTTGAAAATGTCACTTTTCTTCTCGGAATTTAAGTTTGATCTGACCGCTGTGGCCGTGTTCTCGGCTGCACAAGAGGTCGAAGTAATTTGATTGTGTTTTGAAGTTGACAAACTTCTGGCTAAGTCTGGCGAGATTGGAGAGAGAGAATTAAGACTGACCAGTTGGTCCTCATCACAAAGGATTAAGGCAGCTTCGTCCGCCATCTTCACTCACCCCTTGCGCCTTAAACAAAAATTTTAGTGTGCAACGGAACAAAAACCTGGATGGGTATTTTCACAAGCACTTTTGAACAAATAAATGAGGCGCACTTCAATTTTTGTATTTAGTAATGATCAGAACAAAACAAAAATTATGTCTGCCGTTTCACTTTGTGTAAAAAAGATTATGGCCTTCTTGAGCAATATAAAACGAGTTACATGGCTAATAGTTAGGCCATAGGAGGCACCATCGCACCGCTGGCCATATCTTTTGTCATTGATAGCCTTTTTCAAGAACTTGGTTTTTGTATGTATGAGTTTCATTTTTTGAAGTGCTCATTCTTTAAAAAGGGTCAATTTGCTTGACAGATGCTTTGCCAGTCTTGGATTGTATAAAAGCAAAGAATGTAATCCTATTTTGAATTCTTTTAATATCGAAGGAAAAGAAGTATTTTTCCAAAACGTCTAACCAAAAATTGTATAACGACATTAATTGATGTTCTACCAAAGCAAAGAGTTCATTTTCATCACACTTTTCTTACCTTTTTTGGTGCTCTGTCTGCGGAAGGAGGTAAAAATATTAGGCAGAGTCCTGCGGGACCCATTTATAGATTTGCAAGGACCCTACAGAAGCAAAATGTCATGGGGTAAATTATTTCATCAACCAATGTATGAACACAAACGTGTTTTTTCCTATTCTGAGAAATGAATGTACCTGTTTATTAAAATTAGAGGAAGAGCCATAAAATATCGACCATCTCTGTGACACAATCTTGCGCAAAATAATTTAAACGGGTGTTAATAGAGCAAATAGCACACCGTTTAGAATTCAAAAGCTTCTTTAACAAAAATGAACAAGAACAAAAAGTATCGTTTTGTTAGAAACCTAAGGACTTTTTGAGTCTCTTTGTCTTGGTAGAAAAAATTTGTTCGAAAAGGAACCAAAAAGTCACGTAATACCTCACGGAACAGCTTTATAACAAATATGTTTAGTATTGATGTCAAATACTTTAATGAAAATGAAATTTTGATGACTTGATTCGGTAATTATCTGTCGCGCAATAAACGAAAGCAAGCAACAAGTATTGGCTGAAGAGCAAATTTTATTGCAACGATGAGAATACGGAGTTACTGGATTTCAAAAAAGAGAAAAACTGTCAGTTATTCTAGAAGACGCTGTCTGGAACCATTTTATAATTGTAAATGCTTACTTATTTAACATGCCGTATCCAAATGAGAAAAATTGTCTGTAAGTTGAAATCAGCGATCAGAAAGACTTGATTCGTCATCAATTACCTCTAAAAACGAAACTTAATTAATTTAAATTATTTCTTTCCTCTAATTTGGTTATTGCAGGCTAAATTTTTCAGGAGAAAGTTACCGCCTAATAATGTTGATAAACTGTTGGACTAGAAACTTTTCTATTTGTTGAACTAGAACTAAAAATTCTTCTAGGCAATTCCAAATAACAAAAAGTCGCTAAACAAAATTTCCAATGTTCTGGCGAAAAACTCTTTTTAAAAAACTTCAAACTAATCAAAAACAACAATTTTCCTAACAAATATACTCAGAACTTTTACGCATCAAAATCTCAGTCATGGTGTAATTGCGGTTCAAAACAAATTTGACAAAAGTAATGGAAAAATTAAATGGTACACTCAAAAATTGTAATATGAACGCGTTTGGCATAAATGGATGAAACATGAAGCACTATCAATTGCAACACGCAGAGAATTAAAATTACAAATGCAGTCATACTGTCAACATAAGCGGGGCAACAATCAGAGAGATTAACGATGTTTTGAGTTTTCTTCACATGTTTTTTGTCTCAAAAAGGAGCGGTGGCAACAAGCTGAATAACCATTTGTAACTCGTTAGTTGAAGTTCCGAGACCCACGCGCACATGTTTCATTTTTGCTAGCTGACATATATGGAACGAATGATCTGGAGACAGAAAAGGTTCCTCACAAAATAAAGAGACTATTCAACGCTGTTTGGGCTACAGACAAGGACGCGATCTGAACTTTAAGCCGTTCTTACAGAATTGTAGTCAGTGGAACCACGATGGGGAATTGAAGAAAAAATTTTGGTTATTAGATGGGACTTTAGCTAAGAATATCCAGACCTGGAGAAAAAGAGAAAATTATGCTGACAAAATAAACGTCTTCAGTCAGCCCAAAGAGGAATTGCAACCGCAAAAGATTGTAGAGAGTAGGAGCACGTTTACAGGCAAGCGTTACTAAATGCAACTGCTGTTGAGTGGATCAGAGCCAAGAACGAAAGCAGAGCCTAGTAAACAACTACAACTCAGATTTGGGTCAGTTTTTCATAATTCGAGGTTTTCTCAATACAAAAAGGAAATCGCCTTAAAAATTTGTGTCAAAAGACACTGATATTCAAAGAGGTTCTTTTAACGGGACAAATTTGAAATACGGGCACACCAGATATAAATGGCAAAACATAAAATATCGGTGGCCTGAACGACAACCTAAAAGCGGCGCTCCATTTTGTACATGGGTTGATCGGAACAATTGATCGATTTCGTGAAAGACCAGTGCCACAGGCAACCAATCTCAAATCTATATTTCTGTATGAGCAAATTCCCGAGCAGAATGGATGGATTTGGGATTTCTTTAGCAACCAAGAAGTAACAAACCTGATTAAAAAATTGAATATCAGTGTCACATACTTGGAGCTAAGATCTCAGCAACTTGCCCAGATTAAAATCACAAGTGATTGAGAGCGTGCAATAAAAAACATTGTTCAATTGCATCAACAAAAATACCAAAAGAGCTTCATCCAAAAAAACAAGCAACCGAAGTTCGCAACACGCTAAACCTTCTTTTATTCTTTTCTTGGAAAACGGCGGCGCACTAAAAAAAAGCAAATAGGCAACAGCAATGCATTTGCCGGAGGAATCCGGGAAGTCTTAAAGTTGATCAGCAAAACATATCCAAATCGGAGGGCTCTTCAGTGCTTGGACAACAATGGACAGTTACCGACTATGTGTACAGAGGTTTCAATAAAACAGTGAAACATCCATACACAGAGCAAGATTCTGTGACTAGTATCTTCAGTGATTGATTTGATTGAATTGTTTGCTCTTTTCAGTATACAAATGAGATGATTGCTAAAAGACATAGAGAACAAACTTTGAACATATTAGGAGGAAGAAGTGGAGACTTGTGACAAATCCATTTCTCGTAAGGTGATAGAACAGTTGTAGCTGACACAAGCATTGGAAGGATTTACTTCAACACAATTGCGGAAAACATCAAAAATCATGCATCTGCTTACCCTTCTAAACACGCAATTCTTGCGTGGCTAATCTTTTTTATCAATCAAAGTAGCACTCAGCCGACTTATTTTTTGTTATTGGAAAAGTCAGCGTGGTACCGACGAGTGATTGTACCAATCAGTAACGGCAGTCAGGTCGCAAAAATAGTTAGACATTGACCACGGAAATGAAGATACGGTCAGTATCACTACAGTAAAACTGGATGCAGAGTTTCCACTTTAAACGGCAAGTGATGAGATACTAGACATTCAGTAGCTAAGAAAATGGATACAGCTGATTCTTTTCAGTGAGTCTATGCGAGTGATGTTGTCAACACGGGGGACACTGGCACTAGAACAGCCGAAACTGAAAAATGGAGATGTCCTTGCTAGGCCAGCCTGACTGAAGCGACAAGAAGATGAATGCTCACAACAACTGCACGTAATTTCTGTCTCAGATAAACAAATCATATCTTATTAATTTACATAACACAAGCTGTAGAAGTAAGCGTTCATTAAGTGGGTACTGTTCAGTGACTTTAAAATGCTAGAGAACACGCTGGCATACGCACAGCGTAAATAGAATAAACAAAAACTCAAAAAACTTTGCTGCATTTAAAAAGGCAGCAAAAGTGTTCATTCCGGACCCTGTCTTTCCTAAAGATCCATCCAAGCTAAAAACAGAATAAGCAAAAAGCAATTGGACATCGATGTAAAACAACGATTATTCTTACCTAGAAAACATCGTGCAATCAACTTCTTGCGGAATAAACACAAGAGCAAACAAGTCATAGGCACTGAGCGCCTAACAAACTTTCTTCAGCGGAACATGAGGATCCTAGGCATCCGACAAAAAAGTTACGAAGAATATCAAGATCTGGATGATAACCTGCAGAGAAAAACACGAGAGATAACACGAGTAGTGGCCGGTTTCCCCGAAGAGCGATTAGTTACTTCAAAGCCTTTAGAAATGTCGGAGTGAAAAACTTTGTCCCTTTCACTGAAAAATTCGGGCGTGGGATTAAAAAAAACGAAGTGTTGTCTTTCTACATGTCTAACTGTTACAGTGGTTCATATAGAAACTGAACCTAAGTTGAATACAAGCAGTGGTCTCTACGCTATTTTGCTGCCTTTTTGACAAAGGGAAGCCGAGTACAATGACCAAAGACAACGGAAATTTTTTTAAAACTAAATGATAGTTAGCAGAGTACGTTGCTGCATGTAACTTAGGAAACCATGTTTACTTTGTTAAAAATTTGTCATGGAAAATGTTTTTCAAAAAGAATGCGTACTGTTGAACTGACACTTAGCGAAAGACTGTTGATCAAATTCAAATTAGACGTTGATAATCCAAAAACAATGACCCGGTCACTTCTTCCTTGGCAAAATACTGTTTTCTTATCATTTCTACGATGAAGGGAAGATTTAGTAAATATTCGAAAACTCTATCTACAATTTGAAACCCATTGCAACGGCTTTGTTCAAAGTATACCGGTGACGGAGCTCATTCCTGTACCAAAAAGAAATGACGTTTTCATCATGAAGAACAGGACGGCGATGTTGGAGCTAAGTTTACTGACTGAAGAAAAAACATAGGCAAGCAAAACAATTGGAATAGAATATCTTGACTCGTTAAATTTGTTTCTACACTATATCAGAGCCCTATCGATTTGATCACGCCTATCAAAATCATTAGTAACATTATTAACACGTGAAAAACATACATGAAGTGAAGCAAGAACCCGAACGCGAACTACCTCACTATCATCAAACCAGGATTTACAAATGTTGACCTATAAGTTCACGAAACTGAAAATCAATCTCCAGTTCAAAGAAACACACTCAAAAGGATTATGAAAGATCGAAATTGATATGGCGTTTTCAGTTTGTTTTGTGAAATTTATACTAAATCAGAGAGGTTGGGAGACCATAAGACCATTTTCAACTCAGACTTTGGTCAACAGAGTCATCTCTATCCAACCAATGGTTCAGAAATAACATCTAAAACGAAGCTGATAAAAAGAGGAGCAGAGCTTAAAAGCTACCAAAAAACAGTTCAATTATGTTAACTTTGACGTTTTAGTTAGACATGAAGTGTGTTTTAAAGCAAACGTCATGGCTGGCAAATTGTTCACTACTTCGTCTTGTTTCTGTTAATCTTTCATCGGATGTACAGTTTACCCTGAAAATGATTTGTCGAGAAAGAGAATTTCTTTAGACATATTTCTTTTGAAAAGTTTTCTGAGGCACAATGTTCCTATGTACAAGAAACTTTGTACATAGTACAGAGTCAATTTCTCCTACTGGCTACACCGTATTTGCACGCAGTCTGAGCAATGGCATTAATGAAAGCAATTGAGAACAAAATTTTGATTGATATCATTTGTTATTTTTACTGATTGGACTTGCTTGTAATTTCACCTGTTTAACAACTGTTGACAGCAGCAAGTTGATACTATAACTATAGCTAACATGTAGCGCGCATCAAATTTGTATAAAATGAGATGCGTCAACTCCATCTATGATTTCAATTATTCATAAAAAAATAAGAAAAATTTGATTAATATAAATTGGAATTATTTGGTATTCTGAGCGAAGCAATTTGTTCGACAGCTAAGTTGAACGATTAGTTATTAGGCCGAATTGAGTATCAATCAATACCTCGGTAATTTACAGAAAATTGGATAAAACAGTGCACAAAAGATATCTGCAAAAAACGTTCTATCTGGACAGATTTGAGACTGCTGAAAGGAACTGGGCGTTTTAGGGTTTTCCTTCTCATTGATACAGAGTTACAGAAGAAATGCTCACCAGTCCTGACTTAGCGACTCGAAATCTACCTTATAGCGAACCCTATCTTTTTTAGAACGTGCAATAAACGAGGCAAGAACGGGTAATTATTGTGAAATGTTAAGAAATTGAGCACAAAAAGCAAAACTAAGAGTCAAAAGATGCAACTTACGAATCAGCTGTTTTCAAGTTGAGCTTGATGAAAAAATATCAATCTAAAATCAAGTGTATTTGAGTGAAAATAAGGAGAGAGTGACTATGTATATGATACAGCAAAATAATTACATTGTAGTCAAGGCAAGAGGAGTTAATAAAAACGAAGAAGAAGAAAATTAATTCTACCTAGAACAAACGAACAGAGGTTCAATGTAGCAGGAAGAAGGGGAAATAGCAGCAGTTACATCATTGTACGGCGCCTAAGGGGAAATAATTTAACTACCTTTTATCGCCCCTTTATCTACCTTTTTTTGCAAACTATGCACTGCTAAGTCGTATAATAATGTACATCTCTACCATCGCAGAAACAGTATGTTTAGAGGCACAAAAAATAATTGCGCACCAATTCAAATTGACAAGTTACGGCGCCTAATTTCTGCGTCAGTTCACTTCGAGGTATAGATTTGCAAATTAGCGAAGGCAGCTATTATTTCAGAAGTTCCATCTAATTGGCTTCATTGCCTCAATGCATTATCTATAGCCTTCTATGTACAGGTTTGACAAAAGAAATTTTTTAATCCACTTTTGTTTTCGCGATTGTTCATTAATGAAAATCGAGCTTTGAATTTGACTTAATGTGAACGAAACGTGAACAAACATTTAGCAAGCAATTATAACGTACAGCACGTAGAAGGCGAAGGTGGTCTAGACTTGGAACTAGACATGAGAATACAAAAGGGTAATTACAAAAAGCAAAATACAGTAAAGCTGTGTTTAAGTTTATCGCTGTCCCTACTTTACAGCTCCTACCTTGAAAACCCTAATGAAAACCCAGTGAATCGAAACTTGGTACTCGGGTCGTGGTGTCACCGATAAAAATCGCAGATGTAAGATTTGCGATGAATTTGTGTAAAAGTGTAAGATTTGCGTTCAATGCGATGAATGCGGAGAAAAAAAACTTTTAAGCGGTGAAAAAATTGCTCCGATACCAGCAGAATGTGGTGAAAAAAAATTTCAGCCGTATCAGCAGAATGCGGTGAAAAAAAATCACCGCTACCAGCAGAATGCGATGAAAAAAAATTTGCCGCTAAAATCGCAAATCTTACAAATATTCACCGCGCTAATTTTAAAGCTTATCATAAGTTCACAGGAAGTATCAATGCAGTCAGTGACAGATGGCGCAGTGGAAGAAAAATTTGATGACATTCAGGAGGTGAGAGGTTCGAACCAGTGTACGGGAGTTCCTTTTTTGTAAGAAATCGGTGAATACGGTGAAAAAATTTTTTCACGGTAAAAACCGCAAAAAATCACCGCATTCAACGCTAAAAGATGCTGGAGCTTTGCGGTGAAATAAGTTTTCTTTTCACCGCTTTTCACCGCTAATCTTACATTATTTTTTGACCAAACATCGGACCGGATACACCTGAATAAGACATGCATGATATTGACATTTCTTGCAAAACTTGAAACATCTTGCCAAGAACTTGAAATACCTACATTTCATGGTAAATCTTGGTAGGATCTTATCAACATAGACCAAGGAACTTTCTTGACAGCTCATGACAAATCTTGATAACAGTTTTTATCTTTAAGACAAAGTTGACATAACGATTACTTTAACTTTACCTTAACTTGAGTTTAGGTAAAGGTTTACCTTAACTTTATTCTGGTAAAACACCATTAAAATACTTTCATTTTTTGTAACGTTCTGCAGTATGTAATTGTATATTTTTAGCCAAATTACAGAACAACAAGTTGGAGCTTGTAAAAAATAAATTTTTCTGTCGAAAAGAGAAATCCTGCTAAAAATCAATTTTTTCACCTATAATTTTGGTAGTTCGTACAAATCTTGATATTTTCATTGCAAGTGCAATGTCAAATTCTCGGCAAGATTTACCAAGATTTAGTACGTCTCTTATCAAGGTGTGTCAATTTTCAGTTCACTGGGAATCTAAAATACGTATTTATAGTTATTACGCTAAGGCCGACTTGTTTTTTACAGCTACTTATTTAGATTAGATAAAATATCTTTGTCTAAAATTGAAGGTGTATCGAATTCACTTTCAATTTGGCAACTGCATGGCAAAAATGACCGTTTAATTTTAATGGCAGGATCAACAAGTCGAAAAATATGTCACAAGCGTCGAGTGAAAAAATCATAGAAGAATTTAATTTTTTCTTTTAGCGTTAAATGTCAAATCAAAAACAAAAACAATGATGATTGCCAAGTTATCAATTTAATGATAACCACCGAAAAAAGTTATCCAAAGTCAGAACGAAATTTGAGTAATAATTTGACCAAAGTTTCAGGAGTTTTATTGATTGCATTTTTTAGTAGTGGGCACCATTCATTGTAATCTGAGCAAAATATTAGAGGCATAGATAAGCAGAGTTAAACCGAGATAAAAAGAAAAAAGAGAGAAAGAGA